>NW_027285864.1:0-18155 GCF_040894005.1 Engystomops pustulosus | reverse complement strand
AACTTCTGTTGGAATCAGACTTGTCAGAAACTTCCATGTTAGTTGACAAGAACAGTAAACCGAAGTCCCACAGAGGTAGGGAAGGAAGGTAGGGCTGAGGCGCCAAATGTCAGACAGAAGGGAACATCATGCGTCTCCCAACTAGGACCGAGCGTTGTACAGATCACATATTCATCCCTGAAGAGCCTACTGTTGGGGCAAAATATGCCATGTTGGGATTATTACGGACCTAGTGATCACATTTTATGCAGTCTTAAATCTGCACCTAGCATCCCACACCCATTCGGTAAGAATAAGTTGTTTTTTCTTAGGGGCAGACTTCTGTTGCAGTTGGCTAGGGCTGTGTCCACAAGTTGAGGCTATAAGGTGACAAAGGATCTATCCATGTTTCGGGACGTCTAGGATCCCATCAAAACCAATTTTCAACAAGAGATTCCCTGTCACCTCTAATCACACTGTTTTCATTCTTGATTAACCTTTCTTTTCTTCATTTTTGCTGGAAAGAAATCCCATTAGGCCATCATCCATCCTTCAGAATTTGCAGAATTTCCTGGTCCATGAAAAGTTGAATTATTCTTACCGTTAATTCCTTTTCAATTAGTCCACCATGACGGCCCCACATGGAGGATGACCCTTGACCCTGCAGGGACAGGAAGCGGAGAGGTCAAAACACCCCCACTCCTGCATCCACATATCAGTGGCTGCCAATAACGAACCTTGGCAGTGGATACAACCCATATATTATATGTTTCATTCACATACAGTATAGGCATAAATATTCCGATTATCAACAATATGACATAGGGTGGGAATATATACATGGGCCGTCATGGTGGACTAATGGAAAAGGAATTAACGGTAAGAATAATTAAACTTTTCCCCTAGCATCCCCCATGACGGCCCCACATGGAGACATAACAAATAACCATCTCTTTAGGGGGGACAACAGCCTGTAAAACCTTCCTACCGAAGGCTAACTCTCTGGAACTTTAAGTCTAGTTTGTAATGTTTAGCAAAAGTCATATAGTTGGACCAAGTAGCAGCCCTACAATCCCTCTATTGATGCTCCTCTCTTCTCTGCCCAGGACGTTGCCATGGCCCGAGTTGAGTGTGCTTTAACCTTCCCTGGAGCCTCTAATTGTTGAGCTGCGTATGCTGCTCTGATGACTGATTGAATCCATCTTGCAATTGATGCTTTGGAGGCTTTTTTGCCTTTATTTCTACCCCCATACTGAAGAAGGATGTTGTAATCTTGACACCAAGATTCAGTCTGTTTGAGGTATTGTAATAAAGTTCTTTTAACATCCAAAGAGTGCCAGGCCATCTCTTTTTGACTCTTCGGATCCTGGCAGAAAGAAGGCAAGATGATTTCCTGATTTCAATGAAAATCAGTCGAGACCTTTGGAATAAAAGTTTTGTCTAGAGTTAATGTTATTCTGTCACTTGATATCTTTAAATAAGGGCTTGTATTTCTCCCAATCCTCTAGCTGAGGTTATAGCTACTAAAAATGTTACTTTTAGGGTAAGATCTTTAATGCTAGCCGATTCTAGAGGTTCAAATGGGAGCCCGGTTAGATAGTTACGACTAAGGAGAGATCCCAGGTAGGAACTCTTTGTTTGAGTTGCGGCCTTAACCTGGAGGCCTTAACCGGCGGGTTGAAACGCCCGTTGGAGGATTTCGCAAGCCAGGTAACCATGGTCATAGGGATCCGGACCATTATTCTATACTAATATACTTACGTTTTTACTTCAGTGTTACTATATTGCATTTGATATGGTCAACATTACTTGTGGTCTGGATGGGCATACTTAATAATGGTTGGTTACCTTATTATGCCTTTTATTACTACTGATCTCATGTACCATGGCTGCTGCTTATGTAAATTTTGGTCTCTCCATTCCTCTCGTGTTCTTTTTTTGTGCAATGGATTTTCCTTAACCTGGAGGTAGCCTTAACAAATCTCTTAATCCATCTATGTTCTGCAAGAGGTCTATCGAAAAATACCCCTAAAGCCGATATCTGTACCTTCAGTGTATTGGTTTTTACCCTTTTCAAATCCTGCCTGTAGAAAATCTAGGACCTGAGAAATATTGGGAGATAATGGATAATGGGTTGCTGTTCCACAAAAAGATATACATTGTTTTCCATATTTTGGAATATATTGCAAACGTTATTGGTTTACGACTTGCCTTAAGTGTAGAGAACACACTGTCTGACAAGCCTCTTGACCTCAACAGTCCCCATTCAGGATCCAAGGCGAAAGCTTCAAGATTTGCGGGTCTGGAGGGTATATTGGTCCATGATGAAGAAGGTCCTTCCGACATGGAAGCAACATTGGCTCTGCTATTGCTAAATCTCTTAGTGTTGCAAACCAATTCTTCTTGGGCCAAAAGGGGACTATTACAATCACCTTTGCTCTTTCCGCGATAATCTTTTGTATATCATCTTGGGGATTAACGGCATTGGAGGAAAAACATTAACCCCTTAGCGCTCCGCGCCGTAGCTGTACTGCGCAGCTTCCAACGATTAGCGCTCAGCGCAGTACAGCTACGGCGCGAGCGCATACTATTTTAGAATTGTCACCACGTCGCGAGACGTGGTGACATCGGGACGAGATTTGGGTGACAGAGGCAGGAGGAGTTCCTGTCTCCGTCACCCGACCAATCAAATCGGTCCCGCCCGCCGATCGCCGTGATTGGCCAGTCAAACCTGACTGGCCAATTACAGCGATTTTAGGCTAAAAAACATGCTTTTAGCACTTTCCTCTTCCTCCAGCGGCACCATTTTGGTTTGGTATCGCTGGAGAGAGGAAAGAGCGTTACTGTGTGCACCAAAATACACTTTTACACTATAAATAGTGTTCTGATCCTTATCTGATCCCTATTGTTCCCTACAAATTCCCATCCCTATCTGTTTTTTCCTGTGTCCTGTGTGTTCCCTGTGTGATCGCCTTGGGTGATCCCACGTGTCTTTAGTTTTTCCCTGTCTGTCCCTTCTGAACCCAAACGCACTTTTCAGTGCGCTGTGTTAGTGTTGTTCTGCACTGGACGCACTTTTCAGTGCGCCGTGTGAATAGCACTGCACAGAATCTTTAGCAGTCTTAGCGGTAGTTAGTTTGTCTTAGGGCAAGCTAGGTGCATTTGTAGCGCCTTTTTGCGCGGTGCACATAGGTTTTTTTTCGGTGCCTGGTAATATTTTTTTCCAGAGCGCCGTAGGTGTACCCGTACTTAGCTATTTTTTGTGTGTGCCATCTGTGCGGCTGGTCCGTGTAGTTTAGTGCGCATTATTTTTTTTGTGTGCCATCTGTGCGGCTTGTCTGTGTAGTTTAGTGCGCATTATTTTTTTTGTGTGCTATCTGTGCGGCTTGTCCGTGTAGTTTAGTGCACATTATTTTTTGTGTGTGCCATCTGTGCGGCTTGTCCGTGTAGTTTGGTGCGCATTATCTTTTATTTTTTTGTGTGCTATCTGTGCGGCTTGTCCGTGTAGTTTAGTGCACATTATTTTTTGTGTGTGCCATCTGTGCGGCTTGTCCGTGTAGTTTGGTGCGCATTATTTTTTTTTTTGTGTGCTATTTGTGCGGCTTGTCCGTGTAGTTTAGGGCACATTATTTTTTGTGTGTGCCATCTGTGCGGCTTGTCCGTGTAGTTTGGTGTGCATTATATATTTTTTTTTTTGTGTGCCTGCTAGACGGTTTATCCGTGTAGTTTGGTGCACATTATCTAATTTTTCTAGTTCTCTATTTTTTTTGTGTGCAATGTCTCAGAAGACGTACACCGTGTTGGAGGCATATAACATGCTTGCCTCTGACACCGAGTCAGCTAGTGGGGATGATGGTCCCTTTTACCTATCATCATCCTCCTGCTCATCTTCCAGTGACCTGGAAGGACCCCCAAGAAGGCGCCGTAGGGTTCCAGGGACTTCTGCAGGAGAAGTTTCTGGGACTTCTGCAGGAGAAGCGTCTGGGGCTTCCACTGACCCCACATGGGTAGCCCCAGATAATTATACCCCTCAGGTCCCTGACTTTTTGGACCATCCTGGAATTAACTTTGACACGACAGGGCTCAGAGCAGTGGACTTTTTAAAGTTTTTTTTTGATGAGGCGCTGCTGAATATTATTATATTTCAGACAAATCTCTACGCTGCACAACATATTGCCCAAAACCCCACGTCCTTTTATGCACAACCCTACAGGTGGACCCCTGTCACTGCAGCAGAGATGCACAAGTATTGGGGCATAATACTCCTTATGGGGATAGTAAAAAAGCCTTCAATCAGGGACTACTGGAGCTCAGATATACTGTACCACACCCCCATGTTCCGCATGGCAATGAGCAGGATGCGCTTTGAAGCCATCCATAAGTTTTTGCACTACACTGACAACACACAGTGCCCACCCAGAGGTGACCCCAGTTATGATCGGTTATTTAAGGTCAGGCCCATATTAGATCATTTTAGTGCCAAGTTTGCCCAGGCATATACCCCCGCCAAACATGTGAGCATAGACGAGTCCCTGGTACAATTCAAAGGGAGACTTCACTTCCGCCAGTACCTGCCCAATAAGAGGGCAAGGTATGGTGTGAAGATGTATAAGCTGTGCGAAAGTTCATCAGGGTACACATACAAGTTCAGGATATATGAAGGGAAGGACTCCACTATAGTGCCCCCAGAATGCCCCCCTTTCCTGGGTGTTACAGGGAAGATAGTGTGGGATTTAGTGCACCCATTGCTGGACCAGGGCTTCCACCTCTACCTGGACAATTTCTACACCAGCACCACCCTGTTCAAGTGCCTCTCTTCCAGAAATACTGCAGCATGCGGCACTGTACGCAGAAATCAGAGAGGTCTCGCTAAGTCGCTGCTTGGGCAAAAACTTAAAAGGCACGAAAGCAGGGCACTATGACTCTGTATTGTGTGTTAAGTACAAGGACAAGAGAGAGGTCCTTGTATTAACCACAATACATGAGCACACCACCACCCCTGTCCCAGTACGAGGTGCCAGTACAGAAACCCCCAAGCCAGACTGTATTTTAGATTATAACAAATACATAGGAGGGGTGGACTTGTCTGACCAGGTGCTTCAGCCGTACAATGCCATGCCAGTCAAGGGTGTGGTACAAGAAGCTGGCCGTGCACATCATGCAGATGGCATTGTATAATGCTTATGTGCTGCATCGATATGCCGGCCAGAGGGGACCTTTCCTGGAATTTCAAGAGGTGGTAATATAGTACTCTCTTTTTGGAGACCAGGAAGGGGGGAGTGCTAGCACATCTGGAAGTGAGGCCCCATCACGTATTGTACCAGGGCAGCACTTTCCAGGAGTAGTTCCCCAAACAGCCAGCAAGGGAAGGACACAGAAGAGGTGCAGGGTGTGCTCCAAGAATGGCATTCGGAAGGACACCATTCATCACTGTGAGACATGCCCAGAAAAACCAGGGTTATGTATGAAAGATTGCTTCCGAATTTATCATACATCCCTGGATTTTTAGAGTACCCTGTTACCCTGACGCACAGCTTATACATCATGCCGCATGCCGCACCTTCCCTTCTAAGCCCTGCCATGTGCCCAGCCTGTAGATTACTGTCCCGTATGCTTTACCCGGGAAAACATGCATCATGATTTTTAGGGTGTTTGTCTCCCATGGCAGCAGCTGGGCACAAAATGACATAATGGATATTTTTTACTATGTACTATCCATTATGCACTTTTTCAGGGGTCCACCTGTGGGGTTAAAATGCTAACTATACCCCTAGATTAATTCATGGAGGGGTGTAGTTTCCAAAATAGGGTCAGTTCTTAGGGGTTTCTACTGTACTGGCCCCTATTGGCATCTACAAATCTTTCATGATGCCAAAAAGAAAAAAAAAATGTACAATGTCTGTGCTCCAACAAGTTATTCCCTTTTGAGCCCTGTCGTGTCTCCATCCTACAGATTATTGCCTCCTATGGGGTATTGCCCTAACTGGGGTAACCCGCAGAATGATTTTTGATGTGTTTTTCCCCAGTGGCATGAGTTGGGCAAAATACTTTTGTCACTTCAATGGCATATTTCATAAATTGCAATACAATTGTTTCTCTGCACTACTCACTTTGTATTACATTTTAGCCAGCACCTTAGGGGTTAAAATGCTCATACAAGCCTACATACATTCTTTGAGGGGTGCCCTTTCCAAAATGGGTTCACTTCTTGGGGGTTTCTATTGTACTGGTACCTCGGGGGTACCCCCTATTACCAATCTAGTGAAAACGAAGCTTGAAAACCTAAATTGTGCTTCTTTCTTCCTGACCCCTGCCGTGTGCCCAGCCTGCAAATTATTGGCACATGTGTGGTATTGCTGTACTCGGGACAACCCGCAGAATGATTTTTGGGGTGTTTGTCTAAAGTGGCATGGGTTGGGCACAGTATATGAGGCACTAAAATGACATTTTTGAGATAAAAACGCAATTTTTACTCTGCACCATTTACTCTGCATTCAATTTTGACCAGCGTGTCGGGGGTTAAAATGCTCACCACAACCACCGATAAATTCTTTGAGGGGTCTAGGTTCCGAAATGGTGACATTTTGGGGGGTTTTCTATTGTACTTTTACTTCAGGGGCTCTTCAATTACACTGTGGCACCACAAAATATTTGCAGCCAAATTGGCTTTCCAAATTCCCAGCATCGCTAACTCTGTTCTGGACATCACTGTGCGGGGAAACAGCAGCTGACATCCACATGTCTGGTATTGCCGTACTCGGAAGAAGCAGGGCAAGAAATTAGGAATATATATTTACCTCAAATTCCTTCTGAATGTATCCATTTTAGGGCTAAATTGGAAAGATTGAAATCAAAAATTGAAATTTCAAAATTTCCACTCCATTTTCATATGCTTCCGCAAAAATAATTAAAGGGTTAACAGACTTCTTAAATGCTGATTTGAATAGGTTGAGATGTTAGGTTCATAAAATGTTGTTACTTGTGGGGGTATATAGTACATAAGCCTTTATAGGGCACTTCCAAACTGAATTGATCACCAAAAAGTTTGCATTTTTCAAATTTCAAGAAAATCTGAGAAGTTGCTACTAAAACTTCAAACCTTCTCACATCCATAAAAAAAATGGAAACTTAAAACAAATAATGGATATAAAAAGAAGAGCAATGGCAAAAGGTTTCTATCAAAAAAAATTTGTGGTATCACTTTTTGTCTAAAAAGTATAACATTTGAAACTTTGAAAATAGTCATTTTTTTCAAATTTTTCCTAAATTTTTGAATTTTTACCCCCCAAAAAAGGAACGGATCAACGAAATGACACTACTAACATAAACTACAATGTCTCACGAGAAAACAATCTAAAAATCACAGAGATATCTTAAAGCGTTGAAAAGTTATTACCACAGGAAGAGACACTGGTCAAATTTCAAAAAAAAGTTGCGAGCCTTAACCAGCAAACAGGCTGCGTCCTTAAGGGGTTAAAGGTGTGTCCCACTTGTGATTGAATGCATCCTTCTGACAGATAGAAACATCTTTTTGTAGTGAGAAGAAAAGACCTGTTTTGGTGTTCTCTCTGGTAGCAAAGAGGTCTAACGTTGGAACTCCCCATCTTTGTGTTATCTGGCCATAAACTTCTTGGTTTGGAGACCATTTGTGATGGTCTATCAACCTCCGACTCAGAAAGTCTGCTATTCTATTCATAGGGATAAGAGATTGTTCTCTGCCCAGGTGAAAATTTTCCTTGACAGATGTAACAGGTCTTGACTCCTGGTGTCCCCTTGATGGCGGAGATAGGCTACCGTCGTCACGTTGTCCGAGTAGATTCTGATATGGGAGTTTTTCAGATATTGGTACTTCCCAGACCGCCTTCAGTTCTCGATAGTTTGATGACCGTTTCTGGAGTCGTCAAAGGCCACTGGCCTTGAAGGTATCTTCCTTCCAGATATGACTTTTACTGGCCAAGGAAACCAGTGAACTCCCTTTTTCAGATGTTCCTCTTCTGTCCACCATACTAGGGATGACTTTATGGATGGTGGTAGCTGGATCTTTTGATCGAGGTGTAAGGGATCCTTGTCCCAGGATGACAGAATCCAATTCTGAAAGGTCCTCGTATGACTATGGCACCACTGGACTGCTCCTATGCAGGCGGTTAGATGCCCCAACACTTTCATTGCCTCTCTTATTGTGCAATACTGACATTGCAGGAATAATAACATTTTTTGAATCATGAGGCTCCTTTTTTCCTCTGGTAGAAAAGACATCTGGAGACTCGAGTTCAGTTGTGTACTGTGGGGAATTGCTCTGGTAGTTGACTGGTAGCAGTGCAGGAAGCAGTGACACACGCAGGTTTAAAAGTCCAACTTAAGTGTTTATTCACACTTGCAAAACAGAACACAAATTCAGCCTTGGCTTAGGCACATGCAAAAACATTATAAAAGTAATTCCTGCCCGGCTAGGCGCTGTCTAATACATTTGACGGACCCTAGCTATCCGGGTACCAGACTGCCTGGCACACGCTCTTGGCCAGCAGTAGTACAGGAGACCCTCAGTTACCTTTGCTGTGAGAATGCAATCTCGCTTTCAGCTCTCCAGGTAGGGCCTCTCCTACTGCTTCTGGCCTGCAGACTAAATCAGGCCCCAACGAGGCCTGTGACCCGCACCTGTGGGCAATTCACAAACCCAGGACCGAAGCCCGGGTGGAGTAGGAGTCCCACTACCAGCCTACCCCTACTCCATAATAAGCAGGCCCAGTACGGACATTACAAATGTGTCTGTGTTAGCTAGGCCAACACAGACAAAACAGACTATTCCTGCTTATCATGTCTGCATTAACCCTTGGGTTACTGCAGACAAACCCAGGGCTTTTACCACCTGCATTTCATCTGCCTATAGGACAGATAGCGGTTTTCCCACACAATACCTCTTACTTTCTCACAGTACCTAGAAAGATAGTCTCTCTGCTGGGAGTAAGATTGGACTTTTCCCAATTGATGATCCATCCCAGTTGTTGTAGGGTTGAAATAGTCAGATTCCTGTGTAAGATCAACTCTTCTTCTGTTGTCCCAATTATTAACAGGTCGTCCAGATATGGAATGATCTTGACATTTTTCATTCTCAAATGGGCTGTTATCTCTATTACAATTTTTGAGAAGGTCCTTGGGGCTGACGAGACCCCGAACGGTAAAGCCCTGTATTGGAACCTGAATATTTCATTTGTTGGAGAGGGAACCGCAAACCTGAGGTATTTTTGGGATTGCAGACAAATTGGTACATGGTAATAGGCATCTTTCAGATCTATAGTGCATAGGAATGCATGTCAAGGAATGAGATGGTGGTGGCTGAACTGATCTTTTCCAATTTGAATTTCCTGTAAAGAATGAATTTGTTTAGTGACTTTAGGTTGAAGATAAGTCGGAAGGAGCCGTTGGGGTTTCTTTATCAGAAATAGAGGGCAGTAATGCCCGATCAATGCTGTATTTCTCGGTACAGGCACCACTACCCCCATATCTCGCAGCTTTATGACATCCTGCCATAACTGAAGAGAGAGACACTGATTTTAGAGATTCGTCACAAACTTCTTGGGAGGAAGGGCTGTTAGCTCCAATAGCCATTCTCCAACAGATTCAGAACCCAGGTATTCCTTGTTATTTGTGCCCACTGTTGGTAGAATCCCAGGAGTCTTCCCACCACTCTGGCATCATTGCTTTCTGAATGGTTGAGTTGTATAGCTGGAGCCGAGGAGAAATCCTCTTCCTTTTCCTCCCTTAGAAAAGCTTCATCTTCCTCGCTTGCCTTTTCCTTTATAAGAAAATTTCCTTTCTCTTGGGTCACGAAAGGGTTGTTTCTTCGGAATAGACTTTGTTTCTGGAAACCCTTTTCAATTATCTGTGGCCTTCTCTAGAATAGCATCTAGTTCCGGTCCAAAAACATATTCTACTTGGAACGGAATGCCACACAATTTTGATTTGGAACGAAAGTCCCCACTCCATTGTCTCAGCCACAATGTACATCTGGTTTAATTTGAGAGAGCGCCCTCTTTTTGCGCTAAACCTCACTCCTTCTGCTGATACATCGGCAATAAACGCTGTTGCAGACTTTAAAGTTAATATAGTATCTAAGAGGACTTCTCTTGGGGTTCCACTTCTGATATGGTTTTCCAATTCAGACAACCAGAAGAACATTGTACGAGCCACTGATGTTGTTGTTATATTGGCTTTAAGGTTCAACATACTGGACTCCCAGGTTTTCTTCAATAGGCTTACTGCTTTTCTATCTAACGGATCCTTCAATTGTATCGCAACTTCAAACGGGAGGTCCGTCTTCTTTGCAATTTTTGTTACCTGAATGTCTACCTTGGGAGGGCTATCCCACAGACGAGAATCCTGTTCATCAAATATTAATCTATTTTTGAATTCTCGGGATACTGAGCTACTATTCTCTGGTTCCCTCTATTCTTCTAGGATTAACTGCTTTAGGGTTTCGTTAACAGGAAATACCCTCCTTTTTATTTTTAGAATGCGAAAAAGTTCATCCTGTACCGACTTAGATTCTTCAAAGCGTATCTCGTACGGCTTTAAGGAGAGCATCCAAATCATCAGACACAAACATATATTGGGGGATATTTATCATACGCTGGCGCTAGTGCGCCAGCGTATGATTGCCCCGTCGCTGCAAATTCGCAACCCGCCTCTTGATGTATCGGGCTGCCAGCAGCGCAGCGTTTATCCTACGCTAGACAGGGCCTGGCGTAGAAAAAAACCGCAGCCGGCGACTTTTCACGTATGAAAAGTCGCCGGCAGCAGCGAGAGCCCCCCGTCCCCCAGACACCCCCGAAACCACTCACAGGAGTTATAGGCGGGGGTTCTGGTAGGGTTACATCCATAATCAGGGATTCCATGCCTTCAATATAAACAGAGTATCATGCATTTAGATAATTTCAACCATAACATGTACTACAAGAAGATAAATCCTGACCTTGTACAAAATTTTGTCGTAATAAGCCGCACCTGCATAAAAAGAATAAGGCATTTAGACATTGTACAGTAACATTAAAGGTATAGTACTGAGCATGGTACCTTACACCCACTGGGTTCAGAAGGGTCACGACCGAGTTACCGCTGATGTAATCCTTTAGACCTCAGAGCAGCGTGCACCTCGATTAGCGCTGGTGTCACGAGTAGAAATCCTGTAGACCACAGATCACCATGCACCATTTTTTAAATTCTGGCGCCCTGCGCCAGTCTTCAGAGAGGCCGATACGTCACTTCTGGTGCGAAGCGGCCCACCGGAAGTTGTGATTGAGCTACTGAAACGTGGCCGGGAGCAGCAAGATGGCGGCACCGTGTGTCTTTGGCTTCCCGGAGCCGCAGGCAGAGCCGGCTGGAGACTGCGTGGGACCAGGAAGAGGAAGATCGGCATTACAGGATTATAGAGAGAAAAAGAAATCCTGTAAAAAGCAGATAAAGGCCGCAAAAATAGAGACTGAGAGAAATATTGCCAGGGAGAGCAAAAATAATCCCAAATTATTTTTCAAGTATAAGAAATTAAAAACAGAGAGTGTGGGTCCCCTTAGAAATAACATGGGGGTCATGGTGGAAGGAGATGAGGAAAGGGCCAATCTACTGAATGTCGCCTTCTCAACTGTCTTTACCCAGGAAAATCCCCTGGTGGAAGACACAATGAGGAATAATGTTAATTCTTTTTATAATGTCAACAGTTTAACCCAGGAAGAGGTACGGCGCCGACTCTCAACCACTAAGATAGATAAATCACCTGGGCCAGATGGCATACACCCCCGGGTTCTGCATGGCATAGCAAATGTGGTACCAATATACAAAAAAGGATGAAATAGCGATCCTGGAAACTACAGACCCGTGAGTCTAACTGCTGTGGTGGGGAAAATATTTGAGGGGTTTATTAGAGATGCTATCCTGGAGTATCTCACTATGCACAACCTTATAACCCAGCGTCTGCATGGGTTTATGAGAGATCGGTCCTGTCAGACTAATCTGATTGGTTTCTACGAGGAGGCAAGTTCAAGACTGGATCTGGGGGACGCTGTGGATGTTGTATATCTGGACTTCTCAAAGGCATTTGACACCGTGCCACATTAAAGGTTGGTATATAAAATGAGACTGCTGGGAATAGGAGAAAATCTGTGTATTTGGTAAGTAATTGGCTTAGTGATAGAAAACAGAGGGTGGTCATTAATGGCACATTCTCAGATTGGGTTGATGTTACCAGTGGAGTGCCACAGGGGTCAGTATTGGGGCCACTTCTCTTTAATATTTTTATTAATGACCTTGTAGTGGGTTTACACAGTCACGTTTCAATATTTGCAGATGATACTAAGCTGTGTAAAGTAATAAATACTGAGGTCGATAGTTTAGCATTACAGAGGGATTTGTGGAAGCTTGAGGGATGGGCAGAGAAATGGTTGATGAGGTTTAATGTAGATAAATGTAAAGTTATGCACTTGGGCCATGGAAACAAAAAGTATAATTATGTTCTAAACGGTCAATTACTTAGTAAAACTGAAGCTGAAAAGGACTTGGAGGTATTGGTGGATGGTAAACTTAATTTTAGTGACCAGAGCCAGGCGGCTGCTGCTAAAGCAAATAAAATAATGGGATGTATCAAGAGAGAAATAGATTCTCATGATAAAGACATAGTTTTGCCCTTATACAAATCCCTGGTCAGACCACACATGGAATATTGTGTACAGTTTTGGGCACCAGTGTATAAAAAGGATATAGTAGAGCTGAAACGGGTGCAGAGGAGAGCAACCAGGATTATTAGGGGAATGGGGGAACTAGAATACACTGACAGATTAAAAAATGTGGGATTATTCAGTTTAGAAAAAAGACGACTGAGGGGAGACTTCATTACAATGTACAAATACCTGAACGGACAGTACAAGGATCTCTCCAAAGATCTTTTTATACCTCGGCCTGTGACCAGGACAAGGGGGCATCCTCTACGCCTAGAGGAGAGGCGATTCTACCATCAACATAGACAAAGGTTCTTTACTGTAAGAGCAGTGAGACTGTGGAACTCTCTGCCGCAGGAGGTTGTTATGGCGGACTCTATGTACATGTTCAAGAGAGGCCTGGATGACTTTCTGGAGAGAAAAAATATCATGGGTTATGGGGATAAAACATTTATTTAATTCTTAAAGGTTGGACTTGATGGACTTGCGTCTCCTTCCAGCCTTATATACTATGATACTATGACTATGATACATGGAGGAGACCGGAGGAGTACTCTCCACTCCCTGCCCGGGACAGGAAGCCACTGGTATGTGGATGCAGGGGGGGAGGGGGGGTGTTTTAGGGTCAAGGGTCATCCTCCATGTGGGGCCAGTGACAATGATAGTAATGTACCTCTTTTTGACCTCTTTTGAGTCTGTTTACATTGAACAGTTTGTAATAACTTTTAATATAATATGTAAAATTATGTTATGTTTTAACTTTAGCTTCACCTCTTGTACTTTAGTATAAAAGTATGGCAGTAAAGATAAGTAAATGTTATACTGCATTTGTGAAATTATTGGTAATAATAGTCTGTGTAGAGTTTTGTTCATTATTAGAGATGAGCGAGCACTAAAATGCTCGGGTGCTCGTTACTCGAGCCGAACATTTCCAGATGTTCGAGTGCTCGTTTCGAGTAACGAGCCCCATTGAAGTCAATGGGAGACTCGAGCATTTTTCAAAGGGACCATGGTTCGGGAATAAAATGTGTTAATTAATTTAAAAAGAATGTCTTCTGATAAGTTAGCAGATGTATGCAAACATCTGCAATCTATTCTTCACTGTTCCGCGCGTATATTATCTCCCGACAAGTTAGCAGATGTGAAGAACAGTGAAGAATAGAATAAAAACAGTGAACACAGGATCATTTAAGTGAAAAACACAGTGAAGAATAGATTGCAGATGTTCGGCACATCTGCTTACTTGTCGGGAGATACGCTGTCTCCGTGCCCGCTGTCTCCATGCCCCGCTGTCTCCGTGCCCCGCTGTCTCCATGCCCCGCTGTCTCCGTGCCCCGCTGTCTCCGTGCCCCGCTGTCTCCGTGCCCCGCTGTCTCCGTGCCCCGCTGTCTCCGTGCCCCGCTGTCTCCGTGCCCAGCTGTTTCCGTGCCCCGCTCTCTCCGTGCCCCGCTCTCTCCGTGCCCCGCTCTCTCCGTGCCCAGCTCTCTCCGTGCCCAGCTCTCTCCGTGCCCCGCTCTCTCCGTGCCCCGCTCTCTCCGTGCCCCGCTCTCTCCGTGCCCCGCTGTCTCCGTGCCCCGCTGTCTCCGTGCCCCGCTGTCTCCGTGCCCCGCTGTCTCCGTGCCCCGCTGTCTCCGTGCCCCGATGTCTCCGTGCCCCGATGTCTCCGTGCTGCTCCGTGCCGCTGCCTGATGTCTCCGTGCTGCCGCTGCCCCATGTCTTCGTGCTGCTCCCCGGTGTCTCTGTGCTGCTCCCCGGTGTCTCTGTGCTGTTGTGCAATGTGTTCTTCACACATATATATTGTTCTTCACATACTATTTTGTTCGCACCGTTCCGCGCGTATCTTCCGACAAGTAAGCAGATGTGCCGAACATCTGTAATCTATTCTTCACTGTGTTCTTTACTGTGTTTTTCACTTAAATGATCCTGTGTTCACTGTGGTCACTGTTTTTATTCTATTCTTCATTGTTCTTCACTGTGTTTTTTTAATTAAATGCTCGATCTCGAGCAGGGGAAATACTCGTCCGAGCAACGAGCCGTCTCGAGTACCTTAATGCTCGAACGAGCATCAAGCTCGGACGAGCATGTTCGCTCATCTCTATTCATTATCATAATGGTTATTTTATGCATTTATGTTGTGTTAATGCTGTGGTTCACAGTTTGGAGGTCTCATTCAGGCATTGTAGTGCTATTGATTGGATATTGGTCTTATGCTTGTGGTTGGCCACAAAATTGGTTTAGTGAAGGTATACATTTATAAATAACAAACTAAATATCTAAAACTAAAGATGCCATTGTTTCTTATATCTCTTGCACTGTTTCTGTATTCAAATAAGGTACATAAGGCCTCTTTCACACAAACGTATGAAAATGGGCATATACCAGCCGTACGGTTTTCATATGGGTAGCATATGGTCACATTCATTTTGAAGGGCAATGAGCAATTGTCCACTGTACCACGACCGAGATGTAAAAAAAAATATAGAACTTGTCCTATTTACTCCAGTATTTCCATTCCGTATGCCCCATAGAGATCTATGGAACATTTAAAATAGGTATTGCATATGGTTGTGCACAATATACCGTATTGGCGTATATACACGTGTAGTATCCAGGGAGAGTAGATCCAGTGAGAGGTACATTCTGTCAGCCATCCAGCCCACCATATTTTATGGGTACAGTGACAGTGGATACATGCATGTACTGATTAAAAACATCACATTAAGGCTACATTCACACGACTCTCATAGTGACATATATATACGGCCGTAAGCTTGGTTATAAAAATCTGTAATGAATAACTTTCTGTACAATACATCAAAAGATCTTTAAATGACAGTTAAATCATGTCTATGTGTTTATGTATCATTCTCCTACATCCAAAAAACCCTTGCACTGTGTAAAGAGTCCATAAACAGAGCCAAATTAAAATAATAGACCTTATAGAAGGGGAACCCAACTATTAATTCCATTTATTATAAAAGATACTTGGTATCACAGAAAAATCAGCCACCAATAGAGAAATGTGTGACTTTCTAACTAACACCGCTCCTAAAATGTTTGGCAGCAAATACTGCAGCTTACAGTGCCCAGACATTAACTTCAACATGTTGATGTTGACACCCAAAGACACATGAACTTAAAAAGTGTAGAAAGAAATAACAGTTATACAGTGTCAGCATGGGGTGCATATCCAAAATAAAATTAGATATTACAGCTAATAACATGGACAGATGAAACAATAGGAATGAGGGCACTACTTGCAAGAGTTTACAATCTAGTAGGTGGAAACGGGGGAGGGGAGGAAGTTACACAGGAGGAAACAGTGCTTGTACAATGGTCCAACTATTCTTGTCATGGTACGGCACTATTTTCCGTTATGTTTCCTCCACACTAATCCAGCTCCTTAACCATGTTAGGAGACACGGGCACCAACAGGCTACAGACAACCATGAAGAGAGTCGAGAATATTGCCTCAGGCGGCGCCCCCTGGTGGACGATAGGGGGCGGCAGAATCATAGAGGAGCCGGACATTGTATGAGTTTTGTAAGCCAGGACGTGCCGCCTTAAAATAACTATAACCGCAGCATGTTCTGTCTCTACAGAAGGAGGGGGCGTCAGGCTGAAGGGACCACTGCCCCTGCCTGCCTGCTAACTGTGCTGACTGGTCGGATTACAGCTCCCACCAGCAACATGACTTTCACTTCCAGGATTAGCGATATATGCAGAGGTATTCGCCTGCTTAGGGTGCCACCTCTGCTCTGTCTGCTGGGGATCTGCTGACAGCAGGGACTTATTCCTGTTCCGTGCTGCAAGCCTTCCCCCTCGGCATCTTGCAGCTTTAGAGCTGCAGAGATACAAAACAGACATAGCTCCCACCCCTACAGCACAAAGCCCTGCCCCCACAACATGGCTGCTTCCATGAGAGAGACACCAAGGAGAGTAAACATTCATAAGCTGAGGTAAGTGTGTGGGGTGTGTGGTGTCAGTGGGGGATAGGGAGTGACTGTAATGCCAGAGAGGATTGGGGTGTGTGTATGTCATCAGTGGGGTAGAGATGAGGAAGAGTGTAGAGTCAGGGGGGATAGAGAGTGTGTGTGATGCCATGGAGGATGAGGCTGTGTGTATGTTGTCAGTGGGGTAGAGATGAGTGTGGTGTCAGGAGGGTATATGAGACTTGTATAGTGTTAGCGGGGGAGGGGAGTGTGTAGTTATGTGACAGGGTGCAGTGCTTTTCTCTAGGGAGTGGGCACTGTCATTATGGAAGGGGGAATGTGTAAACTCGGAGTCAAGGAGGAGTGTTAAATGCAATACAAACTTCATATACTTAATATCAATAGGAAGTGCTGGACCACATTTAGCTCTACACATGGATATTGTTGCCACTTTTCTATTGACTATATTACTTTTGGACATAATGTTATATATGTGCTGTGCCTGTTGCGATGCAATATGTACGCTCCGCCCGATAGCGATCTTTCTATAGTTCGCCTCAGGCAGCAGGGAGGCTAGGTTCACCCCTGGCTACAGATGCCACACCCCTGGGACTCCCCAAATGCTGCTGATAGGGAGCCAGGTAATGTGAATTAAACTTAAATTACTGACATTTTTCAGCTATTGAATAACACCAGCTATTGACATTCATCAGTGACAGGTTCAGGGGCTAATGCAAAAAAGATTCAGAAAAGATTTCTTCACTCCCCGTTCCCTCTACAAGAAGTTCTCACTGCACAAGTGTCTGTAAAGTAAGATCACAGAGGACCTAGCCGTCAGGCTCGTTGGAATAATTATAAAAGTTAGTATACAAAGAATCAGCACAGTGGACCGTTTATAGAATGCTTGCAGAAAAAACACAACTAAACAAAAACTTCTTTGCTAGGGAAAATTTTAAAGGACATGTACCACCAGATTACTGAGAAAAAGACTTAAAATATGTAAATTAGCCTGAGGCGCTCAGGGTCATGACACCAGAGTGCGCCACCATAGCTCCGCCACTCCACAATTATGCAGGCCATTCGACTGCTTAGTATTCTCCCCTTCATCTCCTTGTGCAGCCGCATTAGTAATCCCCGGGTCGTGTAAAGGACAAGTTTCCGCGCATGTGCAGGATTTCCAAACAGCTGGCTGACGTCACTGGCTATCTGAGCATATTGGGTGGGACAGCAGGGTGAAAACTAAGCAGTCGGAGGGTATGCATAATTATGGAGAGGCGAAGCCATGAGGCGCTCAGGTGACAGGATTATAAAAACATGTAAATTATCATGTCACCGGAGCTCTTCATGGCTCTGCTGCTCCATAATTATGCACACCTCCGGGCTGCTTAGTATTCATCCCTCTTTGCAGCACCATAAGGTGATTAGGTGACATGATGCTTAACCCCTTCCCGACATTTGACGTAATAGTACTGCATGGCGGGTGGTGCGTTCCCGCAAAATGCAGTACTATTACGTCAAGCTTCTGGCGCCGGCTCCTGAA
>NW_027285863.1:0-18272 GCF_040894005.1 Engystomops pustulosus | reverse complement strand
CTATAAAGACATTTTTGGATTCTCAATTCTTATTGCCGGGCTAGCAGTTTTATCAACATTTGCCCCTAATATTTTAGGAGATCCTGATAACTTTACCCCTGCCAACCCTCTCGTCACCCCCCCCCACATTAAACCAGAATGGTATTTTCTATTTGCTTACGCTATTCTTCGATCTATTCCTAATAAACTAGGAGGCGTTCTAGCCCTAGTATTTTCCATCCTTGTTTTATTCTTACTCCCTATTATCCACACATCCCACCAACGTACCCTCATATTCCGCCCCTTAACTAAATTACTCTTCTGGGCCTTTGTAGCTAACACATTTATTCTTACATGAATTGGGGGTCAACCAGTAGAAGACCCCTATATTATAATTGGCCAACTAGCCTCTATTATTTACTTTTTTATCTTTATTTTCTTAATTCCTTCACTTAGCCTATTAGAAAATAAACTTACACGTTTTAATTTTTAGGCAGTTGCAATATCTATGTATAATATGCATTATATACATACTATGTATAATAGAGCATTCATCTTATAACCCCATGCTTATCATATCCAATATATCTTTATAATTAACATTAATTATTATAAAGCAGTTGCAATATCTATGTATAATATGCATTATATACATACTATGTATAATAGAGCATTCATCTTATAACCCCATGCTTATCATATCCAATATATCTTTATAATTAACATTAATTATTATAAAGCAGTTGCAATATCTATGTATAATATGCATTATATACATACTATGTATAATAGAGCATTCATCTTATAACCCCATGCTTATCATATCCAACATAATTACTTAACTAACATACAAATTTATCTACACTTAGCTTAATTTTCCATCCTTCTTCATTCAAATTTTAATCCATAATATTTATCCACATTAAACATTTTAACATGTAAATTTAGATTTACATATATCAAGACTCAAATATTTTTATTTCAAAAATCATATGAATGCATCTCCTCATACGTTTCACGAAGAAGGAAACATAATTAATGAATTATAGTCAATCCCAAAAGAGTGGCCTCAGTAATTAATTCAGGAGAATGAATTTGCATAATAAATTTTGAGCTCATTTTTTTTCCTAATACCTTCATGAATAAAGATATACAATCTAATACTCCATTATCTCGATCCTTTCAACCATGAATATCATAAACCAAATAATATTAAGAACTAACTAATTACCAATCAAATTCTTTAGTTTTCCCAACTAAAACCAATTAGATCAAGCTCATTAACGTTGAATTGGACCTTAATCGTCTAAATAATCATGAATAATACTGATAATTAAACTTGAAAAGAATTATCATGGTCTTCTAATACAACCAAAAAAAGTTATCGTATTGAAATATTATTATTACATGAATATTCAATTCCTACTCTCTAAATTATCGGTCATGACGCATATGAACTTCCACTATCGTACCTTAAAGCGGCCTAAAAGAAGTCAGGGACTTGGTAGTTCTGAATTCTCCATGGACCTAAAATAAGTTGACCCTCTCTCCCCTTCAGGATGCATTTGACGGAACTGAATCTGCGTACTTAAATTGCGTAATCGTGTTTCAAATGGTTTCTAAAGAGTATCTCCCCTATGCGGTCTGGTCCCTTCATTTGCGTAACTCACGCATTTAACTAACTAGACAGCATTGGTAGGAATTTATAGGGGAACCTTTCACCTGGCATCTCTCAGTGGGGTAATGGCACATTAATAAGGTTGTCCTATTTCATGCAAGCGTGATTTGATTAACATATAGATATGATAACCCATAAATGAATGCTTATTAGACATAGAACAAATTACGTTCGCCCTAATTAATCATTGTTTTTGATTTTCCCCCCGAAGATTCACAGATCGGCCCTTTTTTTGACCCTTTTTTAACCCTTTTTCTTTGATGAATCCTTTCCATTCGCAAAAACCGCCGCCGCAGCGCCATTTTTTTAAAAAATTTTATTTTTGCAACCCCCCCCCCCCCCCCCCCACAGGTTTTATTAAGCTTTTTCTTCTGTAACCCCCCCGGAACCAGAAGCACTTTAATAATTTACCCATAGAGTTTTTCCCCCCCCATTTTTATATTTTTATTATATTTTTATTATATTTTTATTATATTTTTATTATATTTTTATTATATTTTTATTATATTTTTATTATATTTTTATTATATTTTTAAATCTATAAATGTGTATCACATGTCTATTAATATATAATATACATGTTTATTGATCTGTATTAAATATATCTATATTATACATGTCTAATATATGTCTATATTATACATGTGTATCAATATGTGTAATATATGTCTATATTATACACGTCTATTAATATGTGTAATATATGTCTATATTATACATGTCTATTAATATGTATAATATATGTCTATATTATACATGTGTATTTATGTGTAATATATGTCTATATTATACACGTCTATTAATATGTATAATATATGTCTATATTATACACGTCTATTAATATGTATAATATATGTCTATATTATACACGTCTATTAATATGTATAATATATGTCTATATTATACATGTGTATTTATGTGTAATATATGTCTATATTATACATGTGTATTTATGTGTAATATATGTCTATATTATACATGTGTATTTATGTGTAATATATGTCTATATTATACATGTGTATTTATGTGTAATATATGTCTATACTATACATGTGTATTTATGTGTAATATATGTCTATACTATACATGTGTATTTATGTGTAATATATGTCTATACTATACATGTGTATTTATGTGTAATATATGTCTATACTATACATGTGTATTTATGTGTAATATATGTCTATATTATATATGTGTAATATATGTCTATACTATACATGTGTATTTATGTGTAATATATGTCTATACTATACATGTGTATTTATGTGTAATATATGTCTATACTATACATGTGTATTTATGTGTAATATATGTCTATACTATACATGTGTATTTATGTGTAATATATGTCTATACTATACATGTGTATTTATGTGTAATATATGTCTATACTATACATGTGTATTTATGTGTAATATATGTCTATACTATACATGTGTATTTATGTGTAATATATGTCTATACTATACATGTGTATTTATGTGTAATTATGTCTATATTACACATGTGTATATTATACATATCTTGATATGTATAATATATGTCTATATTATACATGTCTATTAATATGTATTATACATGTATATATTATTCATATCTTAATATGTATAATATATGTCTATATTATACATGCCTATTAATATGTATAATATATGTCTATATTATACATGCCTATTAATATGTATAATATATGTCTATAAGCTTTTAAAGGAAAATAGTCTTCCCCTGGTTTTAGGATCCATCACTCTTGGTGCAAATCCAAGTAAAAGCTCGCTCCAGTAGCTTAATAAAAGCATTGGTCTTGTAAACCAAAGAATGAAGTATGAAGCCTTCCTGAAGCTCAGGACAGAGAGAATTTAACTCCCACTACTAACCCCCAAAGCTAGTATTCTACTTAAATTATATCCTGTTTAAATAGCTTACAAAAAGTATAGCACTGAAAATGCTAAGACGGACTTTAAAAAGTCCTTTAAACACAAAGGTTTGGTCCTGACCTTAAAATCAATTATTTCTTAATATATACATGCAAGTCTCAGCCCCCCTGTGAAAACGCCCTTAAATCCCCTCTAGGGATAAGGAGCTGGTATCAGGCACGAAATTCTGCCCAAAACACCTAGCTATGCCACACCCACAAGGGAATTCAGCAGTAATTAACATTGAATATAAGCGCCAGCTTGATTCAGTTAAAGAAAATAGAGCCGGCTAATCTGGTGCCAGCCGCCGCGGTTACACCACGTGACTCAAATTGATTTCATTCGGCGTAAAGCGTGATTTAAGCACTAAAAAATTAAAGTTAAACTTAAACTAAGCTGTGACACGCTTGTTTTTAAGAAAGCCTAATACGAAAGTTACTTTAATTATTACCACTTGAATTCACGACAATTAGAACACAAACTGGGATTAGATACCCCACTATGTCTAATCGTAAACTTTAACTTACACCTTCATCGCCCGGGAACTACGAGCAAAGCTTAAAACCCAAAGGACTTGACGGTACCCCAAATCCACCTAGAGGAGCCTGTCCTATAATCGATAACCCCCGTTTAACCTCACCACCCCTAGTTACTCAGCCTGTATACCTCCGTCGTCAGCTTACCACGTGAGCGAGCTATAGTGAGCTTAATGTCATTACATCAATACGTCAGGTCAAGGTGCAGCACATGAGGTGGGAAGAGATGGGCTACACTTTCTATACTAGAATATACGAAAAATTACCTATGAAAATAAATTTGAAGGCGGATTTAGAAGTAAAGAGAGATAAGAATGCTCCCTTAAACAAGGCACTGGGGTGTGTACACACCGCCCGTCACCCTCTTCAAAGCTAACTTATAGTATATAACTACATCTGCTATTCAGAAGAGGCAAGTCGTAACATGGTAAGTATACCGGAAGGTGTGCTTGGAAACAAAATGTAGCTTAACTAAAGCACCTTGCTTACACCAAGAAAATATTTGTGAAAACCAAATCATTTTGAGCCAAAAATATAGCCCTATTAAATTTAATAAAAACACTCTTATATATTTATTAATTAAAGCATTTACCTAACTTAGTATAGGAGATAAAAAAGTTTTTTAGCGCAATAAAACAAGTACCGCAAGGGAAATATGAAATAGAAATGAAATAAAAATTAAGCATAAAATAGTAGAGCCTCACCCTCGTACCTTTTGCATCATGATTCAACTAGTTAAATCAGACAAAAAGAATTTTAGTCTGACTTCCCGAAACTAAGTGAGCTACTTCGAGGCAGTTTTAAGAGCTAACCCGTCTCTGTTGCAAAAGAGTGGGATGACCCCCAAGTAGAGGTGATAGACCTAACGAACTTAGTGATAGCTGGTTATTTAGGAAAAGAATGTAAGTTCATCTAAAAATTAATCTAATAATAAAAAATAAATATCTAATTTTTAAATTATTCAAATAAGGTACAGCCTATTTGAAACAGGATACAACCTATACTAATGGGTAATTTAATGAGGTTAATAATTAAGTGGGCCTGAAAGCAGCCAACTTTAAAATAGCGTCAAAGCTTATTTATTAACTCATACAATTTCATTATTTTCAATTAACCCTTTATTATTACTAAATACTTCTATAAAACTATAGAATTTTTTATGTTGAAACTAGTAACAAGAAGTTAAGCTTCTCCTTAATGTAAGTATAAATCGGCCAGGATAAACCACCGATAATTAACGCACTGAATAAAAAATAATAACTTTTCAAGAAAAACTTATTTTGTGGCACGTTAACCTTACACCAGAACATTAAAGGAAAGATTAAAAGAAAGGGAAGGAACTCGGCAAATATTAACCCCGCCTGTTTACCAAAAACATCGCCTTCTGCCTAATTATAGAAGGTCCAGCCTGCCCAGTGAATTAATTCAACGGCCGCGGTATCCTAACCGTGCGAAGGTAGCGTAATCACTTGTTCTTTAAATGAGGACTAGTATGAATGGCACCACGAAGGTTATACTGTCTCCCACTTCTAATCAGTTAAACTAATCTCCACGTGAAGAAGCGTGAATAATCATATAAGACGAGAAGACCCTATGGAGCTTTAAATAATGCAACATGTGTTTTTATTATTTAACTTCATGAAAAAACCTACATTTAAACATTTTGATTGCTAATTTTTGGTTGGGGTGACCGCGGAGTAAAAAATAACCTCCATAATGAAAGAAATTATTTTCTAAACCTAGAGCTACAACTCAAAGTATTATTAAATTAACATCCTTTGATCCAATATATTGATCAACGAACAAAGTTACCCTAGGGATAACAGCGCAATCTACTTCAAGAGCTCCTATCGACAAGTAGGTTTACGACCTCGATGTTGGATCAGGGTATCCTAGTGGTGCAGCCGCTACTAAAGGTTCGTTTGTTCAACGATTAAAACCCTACGTGATCTGAGTTCAGACCGGAGTAATCCAGGTCAGTTTCTATCTATAAAGAGCTTACTCCAGTACGAAAGGACCGAATAAGCATGGCCAATGTTTACAATAAGCCATCTTAACAATTTATGATTTTTCTTAATAAATATATTCTACTATAAATGTCTAGAAAAGAACGTTAATGTAGCAAAATCTGGCTTTGCAAAAGACCTAAACCCTTTGTATAGAGGTTCAAATCCTCTCGTTAACTTTGAATCTTCATATAGTCATCTCCTCCTTATGTTATATTGCCCCTATTCTTTTAGCCGTAGCATTTCTAACCCTAATTGAACGTAAAGTTCTAGGTTATATACAACACCGAAAAGGCCCCAATATCGTAGGCCCTACAGGCCTGCTTCAACCCATTGCTGATGGGGTAAAACTTTTTATTAAAGAACCAGTTCGACCAGCAACTTCATCACAAACACTATTTCTTCTAACCCCTGTTTTGGCACTCACATTAGCAATAATTATTTGAACACCCCTTCCAATGCCTGTTTCACTTTCTGATATAAATCTAAGCATCCTTTTTATTCTAGCCTTATCCAGTCTTACAGTATATTCTTTATTAGGCTCAGGATGAGCTTCTAATTCTAAATATGCTTTAATTGGAGCTTTACGAGCAGTTGCTCAAACAATCTCTTATGAGGTCACCCTAGCTTTAATTTTATTATGCGCTATTTTAATATCAGGAAACTTTACATTACAAAATTTTAATTTAACTCAAGAACCCCTATGATTAATTTTTCCAATCTGACCCCTTTTCATAATATTATATATTTCTTCACTAGCAGAAACTAACCGAGCCCCATTTGACCTAACAGAAGGCGAATCTGAACTTGTCTCTGGCTTTAACGTGGAATATGCAGGAGGACCGTTTGCACTTTTTTTTCTTGCCGAATACGCTAACATTTTAATAATAAATACAATTTCAACTATTATTTTTTTAGGGTCCTCCTCCTTAATAGCATTACCTTTATCTACAATAACTTTAATAATTAAGGCTGCCCTTTTATCTATATTATTCTTATGAATTCGAGCATCATACCCCCGATTCCGCTATGATCAACTTATACATCTTGTCTGAAAAAACTTTCTTCCTCTTACACTAGCTTTAACAATCTGACATATTGCTTTCCCCATTTCTATATTATTTACACCACCAATTATTTGGAAGCGTGCCTGAAAGATAAGGACCTCCTTGATAGGGAGAACAATAGGGGTTCAAATCCCCTCACTTCCTTAGAAAAATAGGAATTGAACCTATAACTGGGAGATCAAAACCCCCTGTAATTCCATTTTACCATTTTCTAGTAAAGTCAGCTAATTAAGCTTTTGGGCCCATACCCCAAACATGTTGGTTAAACCCCCTCCTTTACTAATTAATCCACTTGCACTATCTATTATTATTTCAAGTCTAGCCTTAGGTACCGTAACTACCTTAACTAGTTTTCACTGATTACTCGCATGAATTGGACTAGAAATTAACACTTTAGCCATCTTACCCTTAATAACTAAATCCCCCCACCCTCGAGCCATTGAAGCAGCAACCAAATATTTTTTAACTCAAGCAGCAGCATCTGCACTGATCTTATTCGCAAGCACAATTAATGCTTGAATTGTAGGCGAATGAACAATTAACTCATTTACCAACCCCGCTTCTATTATTCTTTTCTCTATTGCTTTATCTATAAAACTTGGAGTTGCCCCATTTCATTTTTGACTTCCAGAAGTTCTTCAAGGTCTTCCCCTACAAACTGGCCTAATTTTATCAACATGACAAAAACTAGCCCCAATAGCCCTGCTAATCCAACTCTCAGAATCAACTAATTTAAAACTTATACTTCTTTTAGGTCTAATTTCTACTATAATTGGTGGGTGAGGAGGCATTAACCAAACACAAATTCGAAAGATTCTAGCTTTCTCCTCAATTGCCCACCTGGGCTGAATAATTGCTGTTTTAAAATTTTACCCTCAATTAACCCTACTAAACTTTTTTCTTTATATTATTATAACATCTACTTTATTCCTAACCTTTATTTCCCTTAACACAAAAAACATTTATGAGTTGTCCTCTTCATGATTTAAAAATCCACCACTCACAACTTTATCATTAATTACCCTTTTATCCCTAAGTGGCCTTCCACCCCTTACAGGATTTATCCCTAAATGGTTAATTGCCCAAGAATTAGTAAAACAAGACTTAATTTTATTTGCATTCTTAATTCTATTAACTACACTCCTGAGCCTATTCTTTTACCTCCGCCTAAGCTATATTATATCTCTAACTCTTGCCCCCAGCCCATCATTTTTAACCTATAACTGAATTTTTAATAACAAAAATTTTATTGCCATTCCAATTGTTTTCTCTCTCTTAATTCTTCCAATCACACCTATAATAATTTAAGAAACTTAGGATAATTAGACCAAGAGCCTTCAAAGCTCTTAGCAGAAGTTAAAATCTTCTAGTTTCTGTAAGACTTGCAGGACATTAACCCGCATCTTCTGAATGCAACTCAGATACTTTTATTAAGATAAAATCTTCTAGAAAAACGGGCCTTGATCCCGTAACATTTTAGTTAACAGCTAAACGCTCTATCCAGCGAGCTTTATTCTACTTCTCCCGGTTTTAAAAACGGGAGAAGCCCTGGCAGAAATCATTCTGCTTCTCGGGATTTGCAATCCCGCATGTAACACCCCAGAGCCTGAGCCTGGAAAGGAGAGGACTTAAACCTCTGTAATTGGGGCTACAACCCACCGCCTAACCCTCGGCCACCTTACCTGTGATAATTTCTCGATGATTATTTTCCACAAACCATAAAGACATTGGAACCCTTTATTTAGTATTTGGGGCATGAGCTGGGATAGTGGGGACTGCATTAAGTCTTCTAATTCGAGCTGAATTAAGTCAGCCAGGATCTCTTTTAGGTGATGACCAGATTTACAATGTGATTGTCACCGCCCATGCTTTCGTAATAATTTTTTTTATAGTAATACCAATTTTAATCGGAGGCTTTGGTAACTGATTAGTTCCACTAATAATTGGAGCCCCTGACATAGCATTTCCACGAATAAATAATATAAGCTTTTGACTCCTTCCTCCCTCCTTTCTTCTTCTTTTAGCCTCTGCAGGAGTTGAAGCAGGTGCAGGAACTGGATGAACTGTATATCCCCCCTTAGCGGGTAATTTAGCACATGCAGGTCCATCCGTCGATTTGACAATCTTTTCTCTCCATTTAGCTGGTGTCTCTTCTATTTTAGGGGCTATTAATTTTATTACCACTATTCTTAATATAAAACCCCCCTCAATAACACAATATCAAACCCCATTATTTGTTTGATCTGTGCTAATTACTGCTGTACTTCTTTTATTATCCCTCCCAGTTTTAGCTGCAGGAATCACTATGCTTTTAACTGATCGTAATTTAAACACCACTTTCTTTGACCCAGCAGGTGGGGGAGATCCAATTCTTTATCAACACTTATTCTGATTCTTTGGGCACCCAGAAGTTTATATTTTAATTCTCCCAGGATTTGGAATTATTTCCCATATTGTTACATACTACTCAAGTAAAAAGGAACCTTTTGGTTATATAGGCATAGTTTGAGCTATAATATCAATTGGCCTGCTTGGCTTTATCGTTTGAGCTCATCATATGTTTACAACTGATCTGAACGTAGACACACGAGCTTATTTTACTTCTGCAACAATAATCATCGCAATTCCAACCGGCGTAAAAGTCTTTAGTTGATTAGCAACTATACATGGGGGTATTATTAAATGACATGCCGCTATATTATGAGCCTTAGGCTTTATTTTCTTATTTACTGTAGGGGGACTAACAGGCATTGTTCTCGCTAATTCATCTCTAGACATTGTATTACATGATACATATTATGTTGTAGCCCACTTTCATTATGTTTTGTCTATAGGGGCTGTATTTGCTATTATGGCAGGATTTGTTCATTGATTTCCCCTATTTACAGGTTACTCTCTTCACGAGACTTGAACAAAAATTCATTTTGGTGTAATATTTGCAGGTGTAAACCTAACATTCTTTCCTCAACATTTCTTAGGATTGGCAGGAATACCTCGACGATATTCAGATTACCCTGATGCTTACACTCTTTGAAACACAGTCTCATCTATTGGTTCTTTAATTTCCCTCGTTGCCGTTATTATTATAATATTTATTATTTGAGAAGCTTTTTCATCTAAACGTTTATTCTCATCCCCTGAAATAACTTCTATAAATGTAGAATGACTTTATGGCTTCCCCCCACTTCATCACACATTTGAAGAAGCTACTTTTTCTCAAAATAATAGATCAAGAAAGGAGGGAATTGAACCCCCATATTCTGGTTTCAAGCCAAACACATTTCCATTCTGTCACTTTCTTAGAGGGGTTAGTTAAAACATAACCTTATCTTGTCAAGATAAAATAATGGGTTAAACTCCCATACTCCTCTAATGGCCCACCCCCTTCAACTAGGTTTCCAAGATGCAGCTTCCCCTATTATAGAGGAATTATTACATTTTCATGATCATGCATTAATAGCAGTTTTTCTTATTAGCGCATTGGTCCTTTACATTATTTCAACTCTAATAAGCACTAAACTTTCTAATACAAATACTATTGATGCCCAAGAGATTGAAATAGTATGAA
This sequence comes from Engystomops pustulosus, assembly GCF_040894005.1. Taxonomy (NCBI): domain Eukaryota; kingdom Metazoa; phylum Chordata; class Amphibia; order Anura; family Leptodactylidae; genus Engystomops; species Engystomops pustulosus. The sequence goes on along the minus strand of NW_027285863.1, from coordinate 7,522 downwards.
CTATTATACCAGCCATTATTCTTATTGTTATTGCCTTGCCCTCATTACGTATTCTTTACTTAATAGATGAAATTAGCAACCCTGATATTACAGTCAAAACAATCGGGCACCAATGATATTGAAGTTATGAATATTCAGATTTTGAAAACTTAAGCTTTGACTCATATATAATCCCAACTAAGGACCTTGAACCAGGTCAATTTCGATTACTAGAGGTAGACAATCGCATAACAACTCCAGTAGGGATAGCAACTCGAACCTTAATTACAGCTGAAGATGTTCTTCACTCATGAGCAGTGCCATCTTTAGGCGTGAAAACTGATGCTATTCCCGGGCGATTAAACCAAGCCTCATTTATTATTTCACGACCAGGCGTATATTATGGTCAATGCTCAGAAATCTGCGGGGCAAATCACAGCTTTATACCTATTGTTATTGAATCTTTACCAATTAAAGAATTTCTTAATTGATCTTCTGCCTCAGTAAATACTTCATTAAGAAGCTATATAGGACACAGCGACAGCCTTTTAAGCTGTAGATAGGTGACTTCCAACCACCCTTAATGAATGCCCCAACTTGACCCATCACCATGATTTTTAATTTTATTTTCATCATGAATTATTTTTTTACTAATAACCCCAAATAAAACCGCTAAATATCAAAATTTGAATGATCCTTCCCCTAAAACCCATTATAACTCTTATAAATCATGATTCTGACCATGACCTTAAATCTATTTAGTCAATTTGCCTCCCCCTATTTTCTAGGAACACCCCTTATTATTATTGCTATATTAACCCCATGATTAATATTTCCAACCCCCTGTAATCGATGAGTAACTAACCGTGTTATTACCGTTCAAACATGATTTGTAAAAACTTTTACTAAGCAAATTTTTTCTCCTCTTAATACCCCAGGCCATAAATGAGCCTTAATTTTAACATCTCTAATAATGTTTCTTCTAGGGATAAATCTTTTAGGACTTATACCTTATACATTTACCCCTACAACTCAATTATCATTAAACTTAGGCTTAGCTATTCCTTTATGACTAGCTACAGTTGCTATTGGATTCCGAAATCAATTAACAGCATCCCTGGGCCACTTTCTTCCAGAAGGTACTCCAACCCTTCTTATTCCTATTCTTATTATCATTGAAACTATTAGCTTATTTATTCGTCCCTTAGCCCTAGGAGTACGACTCACAGCTAACCTTACCGCCGGCCACCTTTTAATTCAACTTATTTCTACTGCCACAATAGCCTTAATCTTCTCCAACCCATTAGTCTCCTCATTAACATTTATTACCCTCCTTCTTTTAACCATTTTGGAAATTGCTGTTGCAATAATTCAAGCTTACGTATTTGTTCTCCTCCTGAGCCTCTACCTTCAAGAAAATACCTAATGGCACACCAAGCACATGCTTTTCACATAGTAGATCCTAGCCCCTGACCATTAACAGGGGCCACTTCCGCCTTTATACTTACTACCGGCCTAGCTATATGATTTCATTATAATACGATATGAATTATAACACTAGGTTTAATACTAATATTATTAACAATATTTCAATGATGACGAGACGTAGTTCGCGAAGGCACATTTCAAGGTCATCATACTACCCCAGTCCAAAAAGGATTACGATATGGTATAATTTTATTTATTACCTCAGAGGTGTTCTTTTTTATTGGGTTTTTTTGAGCTTTTTATAATGCAAGCTTAGCACCAACATTTGAAATTGGAGAATGCTGACCACCCGCAGGTATCTCTCCTTTAAACCCATTTGAAGTCCCCCTCTTAAATACCGCAGTTCTTCTTGCTTCAGGGGTTTCAGTAACATGAGCTCATCATAGTATTATACAAGGGGACCGGAAAGAAGCTATTCAATCCCTAACTCTAACTATTCTTCTAGGGCTCTACTTTACTGCCCTTCAAGCCATAGAATATTATGAAGCCCCATTTACTATTGCTGATGGAATTTATGGCTCCACCTTTTTTGTAGCTACAGGTTTCCATGGTCTCCATGTAATTATTGGCTCTTTATTTCTATTAACATGTCTTCTTCGTCAACTTAATTTTCATTTTACAACTCACCATCACTTCGGATTTGAAGCCGCAGCATGATACTGACATTTTGTAGATGTTGTATGATTATTCTTATATGTCTCAATCTATTGATGAGGATCTTATTTTCTTAGTATAATTAGTACTAATGACTTCCAATCATTAAGTCTTGGTTAAACCCCAGGAGAAAATAAATGCCACTATATGTTATTATTACTATTGCTCTCACACTTATCCTGGCTACAATTAGTTTTTGATTACCCTCTATAACCCCCGATACGGAAAAACTTTCCCCCTATGAATGCGGATTTGACCCATTAGGCTCAGCCCGACTCCCTTATTCTATACGATTTTTTCTAGTCGCAATTTTATTTCTTCTTTTTGATTTAGAAATTGCCCTTCTTCTCCCCACACCTTGAGCAGCACAACTTTCCAACCCCTCATTTTCTATCTTTTGAGCATCAATTATTATTATTCTTTTAACATTAGGATTCATTTATGAGTGACTTCAAGGAGGTTTAGAATGAGCTGAATAAGGTATTAGTCTAAATAAGACAGTTGATTTCGACTCAACAAATTATGGTTTAACTCCATATTATCTTTATATGTTATTAACTTACGAATCCTGATTATTTTCTGCCACATTTTTTTTAAGTCTTTTAGGCCTCTCATTTCATCGAATACATCTTTTATCAGCCCTCCTTTGCCTTGAAGCCATAATATTATCAATTTTTATTGGATTGGGACTTTGAGCTTTAAAATTAACTGTAACCTCATCACTAATATTTCCTATTGTAATACTTACTATATCAGCTTGTGAAGCTGGTCTTGGTTTAGCAATTATAATTGCCACGGCCCGAACTCATGGAAATGATAACCTAAATACCTTAAATCTACTACAATGTTAATTATTACTCTGCCTCTTTTTACCCTTCTTCTCTCCCCATGATTAGCCCCCTCTAAGCGGTTGTGAGAAGTAGTCACCACCCAGTCATTAATTATTGCCTTAATATCAACTACCTGATTTTGTGTACAAAATTCTTATCCCTACTTTAATAATTATTTTATTATTGATGAAATTTCTTCACCTTTGCTAATTTTAACCTGTTGACTCACAGCCCCAACTCTCCTGGCGAGCCAAAGTAAAATTTCAAATGAACCCTTGAACCGTCAACGAACATACATTTTTTCCATTATTGTCCTTCAGATTACTACTCTGCTAGCTTTCCTTTCAGATAATATTATACTATTTTTTATTATATTTGAAGCTACAATAATTCCCACCTTAATTATTATCACCCGATGAGGGGCCCAAAAAGAACGAATATTAGCTGGCACTTATCTTTTATTTTATACACTTTTTGGCTCTATAGCCTTACTAACTGCTTTATTATTTTTTCACGAAAATATGGGTACTTTATCCTTTTCTATAATAAAGGAAATTTATAATTCTCTATACCCCTCCTCTTGTTCTCTAATATTATGAGCAGCTTGTCTTGTGGCCTTTTTAGTAAAAATACCTATGTATGGAGTTCACTTATGACTCCCCAAAGCCCATGTTGAAGCCCCAATTGCAGGCTCAATAATTTTAGCTGGAACACTTCTTAAACTTGGGGGGTATGGTATTTTACGAGTTAACTCTATTATTAATGACTCCTTTCTTATAATTTCAGAACCATTAATTATTTTTTCTATATTTGGAGTCTTATTATCCGCAGCTCTATGCGCACGACAAACAGACTTAAAATCCCTAATTGCTTTCTCATCAGTAAGTCACATAGGCTTAGTTATTGCTGCCTCGTTAATTAAAACAGAATGAAGTATCGCAGGAGCAATATTATTAATAATTTCACATGGCTTAGTTTCATCAGCATTATTTTGTCTTGCAAATACCTCATATGAGCGCACCCATACTCGTACTCTTACTCTTCTTCAAGGAAGTCAAATTATTTTTCCCTTATTAGGGGCTTGATGACTAATAGCAGCATTAATAAATATAGCTCTCCCTCCTTCTCCTAACTTTATTGGTGAATTATCTATTTTAACCTCTTTATTCCAATGATCTACTTTAACACTTTCAGTTACAGGCCTAAGTATCATTTTTACCACAGCTTATTCACTCTATTTGTTTTGATCATCACAACGAGAACACCTTACTACTCATATTAACCACCTCCCCCCAATTCAATCTCGAGAACATCTTTTAATATTTTTACACATTATTCCCACATTACTCTTAATTCTTAAACCAAGCCTCCTGTACTAGTGAATATAGTTTATTAAAATTCTAGTCTGTGACCCTAGAGATAGAGGATAATAACCTCTTATTCACCGGATTTGACTGGCAAAACGAAAACTGCTAATTATTCGTCTCTATGGTTCAATTCCGTAGCAAGTCCACACTATTTTATTATTTAACCATAAATAATAGTAATGAACCTACCAACCACTGCCCTATCATGTTATATTCTAAGCATGTTAATTTTAATTACACCCTTATTAAAATCTAACTCAACCCATTTTCATTTTAAAACTAAAACTGCTATTAAAACTGCTTTTTTTGTTTCTGCTATTCCTCTTCTTCTTCTAATTAATGAAAATTCTGAATCTACAATTGTTTCTTTTAAATGACTTAACATTATATCTACCCCTATGTCCTTTATTATTCAACTCGACTTTTATGCCACCTTATTTTCACCTATTGCCCTAATAGTATCATGAAGCATCATTGAATACTCCTTATGGTATATGCACAATGACTATAAAATTCAATTATTCTTTAAATATTTACTTGTATTTTTATTAGCAATAATACTTCTAGTTTCAGCAGGAAACCTATTTATTTTATTTATCGGTTGGGAGGGAGTAGGCATTATATCATATTTATTAATTGGTTGATATTTTACACGAAGTAACGCTGGAGCAGCAGCTCTACAAGCAGTTCTTTATAATCGAATTGGAGATATTGGATTCCTATTTGCTATATTTTGACTTATTTCTTCTTATGATTCAATTGATTTTAATTTTATTTTTTCTATAAATAATTCTACACCCCTACTTCTAGCTTTTATTATTGCTGCCGCTAGCAAATCTGCTCAATTTGGCTTACATCCTTGACTAGCTTCTGCTATAGAAGGACCTACTCCCGTCTCAGCACTACTTCACTCAAGCACAATAGTAGTAGCTGGAGTTTTTCTCCTTATTCGAATTCACCCAATAATTAAAGATAACCAGACTGCTTTAACAACATGCCTTTGTTTAGGAGCTATTTCAACCGCATTTGCAGCCACATGTGCCCTCACTCAAAATGATATTAAAAAAATCATTGCCTTTTCAACATCTAGTCAACTAGGTTTAATAATTGTAGCAATTGGATTAAACCTCCCTCACCTAGCCTTTTTTCATATCTGCACACACGCATTTTTTAAGGCAATACTATTTTTATGTTCTGGCTCTATTATTCATAACCTTAATGATGAACAAGATATTCGAAAAATGGGGGGCCTACAAAAAATGTTACCCCTAACAACTACATGTATTTCCATCGGCAGTTTAGCACTAATAGGTACACCTTATCTAGCAGGATTTTTTTCAAAAGACGCAATTATTGAAGCTATTAACACCTCCAATGTTAACATATGGGCTTTAATATTAACAATTTTAGCTACCTCATTTACAGCCATTTATAGTTTACGAGTAATCTTCTTCGCATCTATGCAACACCCTCGAGTAAATTCAACTCTACACATAAATGAAAATAACCCTACCATAATAAATCCTATTCTACGCCTAGCTTTAGGGAGCATTATTGCAGGCTTCTTAATTAACTATTTAATTATCCCGTCCTCACCCCTTATTTTAACAATACCCCTAAATTTAAAGATCACAGCCCTATTTGTTTCAATTATAGGGTTTCTTATTGCCTTAGACTTAGCGTTTATTTCATGAACTAATACTCCTATTCTAAACACTACTAAAAACATTAATACCTCATTTTACCCAACAATTATTCACCGTCTTTTCCCTTCCTCAACTTTAAATTATGGACTTCAAACTGCCTCTCATCTAATTGATACTTTATGAGTAGAAAAAATTGGACCAAAAGGTTTAACTGAACTTCAACTGCCCCCAATTATAAAAAATCAAGAAGTTCAACAAGGGTTAATTAAAGTTTACCTAACCATCTTTATTTTTACCACATTTATTTGTCTTATGGTCTTACAGCTCGCAAGACTCCCCCATAATGGCCCCGAACCATCTCTAAAACCCCAAATAAAGTTAACAACAATGCCCAACCAATAATTATTAATATTTTTCCACCCCCATAAAACATTATAGATACCCCCACCCAATCTTCAGCAAATGTCTCGAGTAAATTAACTTCTATAATCCCTACCTCTACGCCACCAATTCATCACCATAACCCTAATAAAAACACATATATTATTAAATAAATAACTACCCCTATATTTCCTCAAGCCTGCGGATATGGCTCTGCAACTAAAGCTGCTGAATAAGCAAACACCACTATTATTCCCCCTAAGTAAACAATAAATAATACTAAAGATAAAAATGAAACCCCCTCAAACATTAAAACTATACACCCAGCCCCAGCAGAACTAACCAAACCTAGAGCCGCATAATACGGAGAAGGGTTTGAAGCTACTGCTAAAAATCCAACTACTAAACCTAAATTAAACAATATAATCACAATTTCTACAAGGAATTTAACCTAGACCTGTAGTCTGAAAAACTACTGTTGTGTTCAACTATAAAAACTAATGGCCCCTATTATACGCAAAACTCATCCAATTCTAAAAATTGTTAATAACTCATTTATTGATTTACCTGCGCCAGCCAATTTATCATCCTGATGAAATTTTGGCTCTCTATTAGGTATTTGCCTAATTATACAAATCGCTACAGGGTTGTTTTTAGCTATACATTACACAGCAGATACCTCCCTAGCATTCTCATCTGTAGCCCATATCTGCCGAGACGTAAATTACGGCTGACTTCTTCGTAATCTCCATGCAAACGGAGCCTCCTTTTTTTTCATCTGCATTTATCTTCACATTGGTCGAGGCATATATTATGGATCTTATTTATTTAAAGAGACATGAAACATTGGCGTAATCTTGCTATTTCTTGTTATAGCCACAGCATTTGTAGGTTATGTTCTCCCATGGGGACAAATGTCATTCTGAGGCGCCACAGTTATTACTAATCTTCTCTCAGCTGCTCCTTATATCGGAACTGAATTAGTTCAATGAATCTGAGGTGGCTTCTCTGTTGACAACGCTACCCTAACACGATTTTTTACTTTTCATTTTATCCTCCCCTTCATTATTGCAGGCGTTTCTATGCTTCACCTATTATTTCTTCACGAAACAGGATCATCTAACCCTACAGGACTAAACTCCAACCCCGATAAAGTCCCCTTTCACGCATATTTCTC
>NW_027285862.1:0-18375 GCF_040894005.1 Engystomops pustulosus | reverse complement strand
ACACTGGATGAACTGCAGAGAGCTACAGCTGAGGTGTCCATAGGACAACAATCAGTCGTACTCTGCACAAATCTGGCCTTTATCGAAAAGCGGCAAGAAGAAAGCCATTTCTCAAAGATATCCATGAAAAGTCTTGTTTAAAGTTTGCCACAAGCCACCGGGGGGGAGACACCAAACTTGGAAGAAGGCGCTCTGCTCAGATAAATCCAACTTTTTGGCCTCAATGACAAATGTTTGGCGTAAAAGCACAACAGCTCATCACCCTGAATACACCTTCCCCACTGTCACACAAGGTGGTGGCACCATCCCCACTGTCACACAAGGTGGTGGCATCATCCCCACTGGCACACAAGGTGGTGGCACCATCCCCACTGTCACACAAGGTGGTGGCATCATCCCCACTGTCACACAAGGTGGCACCAACCCCACTGTCACACACGGTGGTGGCACCATCCCCACTGTCACACATGGTGGTGGCACCATCCCCACTGTCACACAAGGTGGCACCATCCCCACTGTCACACATGGTGGTGGCACCATCCCCACTGTCACACATGGTGGTGGCAGAATCATGCTTTGGGCTTTTCTTCAGCAGGGACAGGGAAGATGGTTAAAATTGATGGGAAGATGGATAGAGCCAAATACAGGAGCATTTTGGAAGAAAACCTGTTGGAGTCTGCAAAAGACCTGAGACTTGGAGGGAGATTTATCTTTCCAACAAGACAATGATCCCAAACATAAAGCAAAATCTACAATGGAAGGTTCACAAATGAACGTATCCAGGTATTAGAATGGCCAAGTCACAGTCCAGACCTGAATCCAATGGAGAATCTGTGGAAAGAGCTAAAAACTGCAAAAACACTCTCCATCCAACCTCACTGAGCTCCAGCTGTTTTCCAAGGAAGGATAGGCAAGAATTTCAGTCTCTGGATGTGCAAAACTGCTAGAGACCTCATACCCCAAGCGACTGCAGCTGTAATCACAAAAAAAGGTGGCGCCACAAAGTATTAACTTAAGGGGCCGAATAATATTACACGTCCTACTTTTTCAGTTTATTATTTTTTTTACAAAAGTTTAAAATATCCAAAACATTTTGTTCCACTCCACAATTGTTTCCCACTTGGTGTTGATTCTTCACCAAAAAAATGACAATTTTATATCTTTATATTTGAAGCCTGAAATGTGGCAAACTGTATCGGCCCTGTAGACTGCTGTAAGAAATGATTTCCATGACTGGTTGGCATTATGTGCTGTATATATGGATACAAGGAGCTGTACACTGACCCAAATGTCCCTGGCCCGCTCGTAGGACTGGTAAGCCATCTTTTCCTCCATGAAGAGAACCACATCCTTCATATTGACTATATCCGTGTTCTGTTGCTCCCGGAGGTCGTTCATATTAACCAGTAGCTGACTGTACCTGTCATTGTGCACAAAGGAAACTAATCTCAGAGAGGTTCTTATCAACATAACTAGATGAACTATACCAAGAAATACTATACAATAAAATGGTTATACATATTCATAAGCGTTCTTGTTAAATAAGTCAATGGATATCACTATAACTACTGAAAGGCAACATTTAGTCATAAGATTAGTCCTGGCACACTTACCATATTATGTATCTGGAGCAGTGGCTTTTACCCTTCGCTGGTCATGTTACTGATAGCAATCAATCTGCTCTAGAAATTAAGACAATGGGGGGTCATTTACTAAGGGTCCGAATCACTATTTGTACTCGGGTTTCCAGAAAATTACCGTTTTGCAGCAAATTGCCCCGAGTTTTTGGCGCACGCGATCGGATTGTGGAGCATCGACGCCGGCATGCATGCGACGGAAATCGGGGAGCGTGACCGTCGGAAAACCCGACGGATTCGGAAAAACCGCCGTATTTAAAAAAAATGTGTCGCTTGACACGCACTTACCTGCACCCAGCAACGGATGGTGAACTCCAGCGGACTTCAGCGCAGCAGCGACACCTGGTGGACATCGGGCGCACGACCTTAGTGAATCCCGGACCCGAATCAGCGTCGGAGAACCCACCACTGGATTGCGACTGGACCGTGTAAGTAAATCTGCCCCAATATTTTTAATGGGGTTTTCCAGAAACCCTGGTTACCCCCTGGGATCAGAGGCCGGAGAGACATTAAAAATGTCTCATTACAAGTACACTTATGCTGCTCTGGCTTCTGGTTCCCCTAGTCTTGGCACTGCCAGTCCGGCTGGGAGTGCAGGGGGGTCAGAGACGTATGTCCCACCTATGTCAAGGCAGATCCCATTTTTAGGGAATGTAAGGCTGCGCTTTATTTATGTAGATTCCCTATTTGCTCAGTAAAGTCTAAACGATAAGCTTAAAGCGAACCTGTCACCACATCTTCAGAAATGCAGCTAGGTTCCCATAGAGCCCTATTAACTAACTGATTCCCTTTTTTGAGCTACATCCCCATAAATCTCTATTACATCCCCATAAATCAAATTTATTTTATATTACCTGGCATCAGAGGGGGTGTGGCCTGCTCGGCCAGCCCCTCCCGTCTACTCCTCCCCATCTCCCATGGCTCTTCTCAGCACTTAATGTCATGTGATGTCCTTCATCCAGTTACATTTGCAATGTCTACCCTATGTATGTATCTGATCACATGAAATGACAGCAGCCTCCATGGACTTACACTACTCCTTATCCTCCATGGAGACTGCTGGACTCATCTCAGCTGAGTTGAAAATACGTTTTCAAACTGATTTTTTTAACCATGGAGATGAAACTATTTAGGTATAGGGGCAATGCTCTTTAATGATAGTTTTAATAAAGTATTTATTTTGTGTGGGTTAATTTAAATGGCAGGTACTCTTCAATGCTGCGATGATGCGAACTGCTTGCATTTATACAGTAATATCAGTACTGTCTTGTTTAGTATACTACTAGTATTTGTACACAGCAGAGAGTTTTCTATATTGCACCAGGAAAGGGTTATTGGTAGCCAGGGCCGGATTAAGGTTGGTGGGGGCCCCTGGGCACAAAATCTGGTGGAGGTCCCCACTGTGTGCAGCGTGCATACACGTCCTCCTGCTCACTTTCCACTATCTCAGCAGTAACACAGCTACATACAGCCACTTCACCCCCAGTAACACAGCTAAATAAAGCCGCCTCATCCCTAGTAACACAGCTACATACAGCCACCTCGCCCCCAGTAACATAGCTACTTACAGCCGCCTCATCCCCAGTAACACAGCTACATACAGCCGCCTCATCCCCAGTAACACAGCTACACACAGCCGCCTCGCCCCCAGTAACACAGATACATACAGCCGCCTCGCCCCCAGTAACACAGCTACATACAGCCGCCTCATCCCCTGTAACACAGCTACATACAGCCGCCTCATCCCCTGTAACACAGCTACATACAGCCTCCTCACCCCCAGTAACACAGCTACATACAGCTGCCTCATCCCCTGTAACACAGCTACATACAGCCGCCTCATCCCCAGTAATACAGCTACTTACAGCCGCCTCATCCCCAGTAATACAGCTACTTACAGCCGCCTCATCCCCAGTAACACAGCTACATACAGCCGCCTCGCCCCCAGTAACACAGCTACATACAGCCGCCTCATCCCCAGTAATACAGCTACTTACAGCCGCCTCATCTCCAGTAACACAGCTACATACAGCCGCCTCATCCCCAGTAACACAGCTACATACAGCCGCCTCGTCCCCAGTAACACAGCTACATACAGCCGCCTCGTCCCCAGTAACACAGCTACATACAGCCGCCTCATCCCCACACACACACACAGCTACAGACACACAGCTCATCCCCACACACACACACAGCTACATACACACAGCTCATCCCCACACACACACACAGCTACATACAGCCGCCTCGTCCCCAGTAACACAGCTACATACAGCCGCCTCGCCCCCAGTAACACAGCTACATACAGCCGCCTCATCCCCAGTAACACATCTTTGTATCTACCTTCACCCCTACCAGATATGCTGTCCCATTTAACATACACCCCAGCCCGCACCAGACATGCAGTCCCGCAGTTTATACAATTACACACATTTATACACTGATATATACACACCTTTATATACACACATAAAGTTCTACACTCGTATGCTTGCACCCATATATACTTTATGTGTATATATATATATATATATATATATATATATACACATATATATATACACATACATACACAAGTATACCCATATACATTTATACACTAATACACAGAGTATACACAAACTCATAAAGTATATACACACACATACAGCATTTTCCCACACATACGGGAAATACACACACACATTCAGTATACAGAGCATATACATACATACCATATACACAGCATATAAACATAAACATACATCATATATATATATATATATATATATATATATATATGCATATATTTAAATCTGCACATATATATGCTTATACAAATATATGTGTGTATAAATACAGTATATTCATCTATACACAGTATTTACATATATACACATATACACAGTAGATGCATATATACACAGTATATACACATATACACAGTAGATGCACATATACACAGTATGTACACAGTATATACATATATACACAGTATATACACAGTAGATGCATATATACACATATTCACAGTAGATGCGTATATACACATATACACAGTATATACAAATATACACTTTATATACACAGTAGATGCATATATACACATATACACTGTATATACATATATACACACAATATACATAATATATATACACAGGGCCGGATTATAGGCGGGGCTCCCGGGGCTCGAGCCCCGGGGCCCCCACCATCTTGCCCCCACAGGGGGCCCCCACCATATCGCGTCCCTCCGGGCCCTGACTCCTCAGCCGCCACCTCCCTGAGCGGTCTGCCCGGCACAGGTGACCGCCTCCCCGCATATCCCCCTGCATGGCCTCCCCGCCCACCTGTCCGGCCCCCGGCACAGTTACCATATGTCCGCCCGCCCTTCACCTGCATGGCCGAGCCCACTGCCGCAGGTTCCCGCCTCCCTGCCCGCCAGAACAAGCAGCCTTACCCCGCATCCCCCCGCGCGCCACCCCCCCCCCTGCCCGAACAGACAGCCGTCCTCCGCTTAACAGGCGCCGTAGCAAGCGCAGCCATCCTCCGCATTCCCATCCCCCCCCACCCCGTCCTCAGCATCTCCCCGCTGCCACCAGCCCAAACTCCGCGCCAGTACGAGCAGCCGTCCTCCGCATCCCCCCGCCAGCCCGCCCCCGCCGGAACAAGTGCAGCCATCCTCCGCATCCCGCCGCCGATATGCACATATACACAGTATGTACACAGTATATACATATATACACAGTATATACACAGTAGATGCGTATATACACATATTCACAGTAGATGCGTATATACACATATACACAGTATATACAAATATACACTTTATATACACAGTAGATGCATATATACACATATATACTGTATATACATATATACACACAATATACATAATATATATACACACAGATAAATACATATGTAATGTATACTTACCCTTTTGGGGTGATCGGGTCAGGAAAGTGTTCGGAGGGTGCTTGTTAGGACGGGGATGTTGGTCGGTTACTTGTTAGGACGGGAGGGGGGGGGGGTCGTTTGTTAGGCCGGGGAGGGGGATGCGGAGGACGGTTGCTCGTACCGGCGCGGGGTGGGGGGCGGTATCGGCGTCGGGATGCGGAAGATGGCAGCGCTTGTCCCGGCGGGGGTGGGCTGGTGGCAGCGGGGGGATACGGAGGACGGCTACTCGTACCGGCGCGGAGTGGGGGGGCGGTGGTATCGGCGGCGGGATGCGGAGGATGGCTGCGCTTGTTCTGTTTGTTAGGCCGGGGAGGGGGGAGCGGGCTGCTTGTTCCGGCGCGCGCGCGCGCGCGCGCGCGCGGGGGGGGGGGGGGTCAGGGGGGGGGGCGCTTTATCGGTGGCGGGATGCGGAGGATGGCTGCACTTGTTCCGGCGGGGGCGGGCTGGCGGGGGGATGCGGAGGACGGCTGCTCGTACTGGCGCGGAGTTTGGGCTGGTGGCAGCGGGGAGATGCTGAGGACGGGGTGGGGGGGGATGGGGATGCGGAGGATGGCTGCGCTTGCTCCGGGCCTGTTAAGCGGAGGACGGCTGTCTGTTCGGGCAGGGGGGGGGGTGGCGCGCAGGGGGATGCGGGGTAAGGCTGCTTGTTCTGGCGGGCAGGGAGGTGGGAACCTGCGGCAGTGGGCTCGGCCATGCAGGTGAAGGGCGGGCGGACATATGGTAACTGTGCCGGGGGCCGGACAGGTGGGCGGGGAGGCCATGCAGGGGGATATGCGGGGAGGCGGTCACCTGTGCCGGGCAGACCGCTCAGGGAGGTGGCGGCTGAGGAGTCAGGGCCCGGAGGGACGCGATATGGTGGGGGCCCCCTGTGGGGGCAAGATGGTGGGGGCCCCGGGGCTCGAGCCCCGGGAGCCCCGCCTATAATCCGGCCCTGTTGGTAGCTGTATTATTTGTCATTCGTATATTAAAAGGTTGTGGGTATTTAAAGGGGTTGTCCCAATTTTTGAAGTTATCCCCAATCCACAGGATAGGAGATGAAAAGATTTTGGTGAGGGTCCGACTGCTATGGCCCAAGCAATCCAAGGAATAGGGGTCCGATCACACTACTGGGTGAAGCGGCAGGTTGAGCATGCATTCTGATCCTCCATTCAATAGTTTTGTAGTCCCAGCACATGTCTCTGCTACCCTGTTTCCCCGAAAATAAGACAGTGGGGCAGATTTACTTACCCGGCCCATTCGCGATCCAGCGGCGCGTTCTCTGCGCTGGATTCGGGTCCGGCTGGGTTATCAAGGTAGTTCCTCCGACGTCCACCACGTCCACGACGTCGGAACGCACTGGAATACACCGAGCCGGGCTGAGTGAAGGTAAGTGCAATTTTCGCAATTTTTTCCGAATCCGTCGGGTTTTCGTTCGGCCACGCCCCCCGATTTCCGTTGCGTGCATGCCGGCGCCGATGAGCCAAAATACGATCGTGTGCGCCAAAATCCCGGGGCAATTCAGGGGAAATCGGCGCAAATCGGAAATATTCGGGTAACACGTCGGGAAAGCGTGAATCGGCCCTTAGTAAATGACCCTCAGTGTCTTATATAAATTTTTGCTTCTTAAGAGGCACTAGGTCTTCTTTTCAGGGGATGTCTTATTTTTCCATGAACAAGAATTTACATTTATTGGTGGACAAAAAAATCTACTTCTCTAGCATTCCTATAAATCTCCAAACTCTGAATTTCATGCTGTATTTCTTAGAATCATTGGCCACAATCTCTCATGTTTAGTAAAAGCACTTTCCATAAATGACCCTTCTTATCCTGGGAGCTGCTGGTATCACATGTATGGCGCGGGGGGAGCTGCTGCTATGGCGGCCGCTAGGTCTTATTTTCAGGGGAGGCCTTATATTTCTAAGCCTGAACAAAATTGCACTAGGTCTTATTTTCAGGGGATGTCTTATTTTAGGGGAAACAGGGTATCTCCTGAATTCTCCGTTATAGTCAATGGGGGTGCCCTAAATACCCAGCTTTGAGCTCCACACTTTCCATCAGGACACACGCTCGACCTGCCCTGCACCTATTGTTGAGAATGGGAACCCCATTCTCCGGATTCCTGGGGGTCTTGTTTTCATGATATGTGGGGTTTTCAGCAGTCGGACCCTCAGTGATCACTTACATTGGTCCCTTTAACAGTAAAACTTATTTTTCCACCAGGTGGCGCTATTATCATCCCAGTTTAAAATAACCTGTTGTACTTCCAATGGCTATTGATACATCTTATAGTGAGTAAAAAAATACATTTCATAATCGTACCATAGAATGGGAAATGTCCATTCATTGTC
Source organism: Engystomops pustulosus (assembly GCF_040894005.1). NCBI lineage: Eukaryota > Metazoa > Chordata > Amphibia > Anura > Leptodactylidae > Engystomops > Engystomops pustulosus. The sequence continues at coordinate 10,472 of NW_027285862.1, read as the reverse complement.
TTATGAAATGTCTGGCGTATCCTGTGACTACCGTATATTATAAATGTCTAAGCTGGAAATACCGTGCATAAGACATAGACCAGCATCTAATCTATTTCCCCAATGTAACCCCTAATGTTTGGTTGCATCCAATTCTTGACTGCAGAATTCAAGGTCTGATACGTATCTCGGGTAAGTACATAACATCTATCAGCTATTGTTATATACACATGAAGGGCGATAGATACAGGGGTAAGGCATATATAAGTGCAGAGGAGAGGATGTAGACTGCGCCTGTACAGCACCAGGCATGTCACTGACAACGTGCACACTTTATCCTGCTGTAGATATAATTGTTTAGCGACCAACAAGAAGATTTTCTCTTTTCACCCAATGTAGTATTGTAATTCATTCTCATATTGTACACTAAGCATCATTGTTACAGAAGACAATTCACCCAAATTGCCCTTTAACATCAAACCAACCTACCGGAGATGTTGTTCCCACAGTAACTCCGTGATAATGTTATTGTCAGAATGGTGTCTGCTTCTTAGTTGCAGGAATTCATTTTCTAGGGTATCCTGTCTGTTTTTTACTGCAGTGATTTCTCTCATGAAGGCCTCAGTACTATCCAGTGACTCAATCATTGCCATTCCTCCCTCTAGGCTAGAGGTTTCCTCAAGAGCAGAAGATGTGACCATGGACGATGATGGGTCATCAGAATATGGAGCCATGTGTTGAGCTGTGCAGGTATCTGATGCAGGTTGGTGACTGGAGAGGAGTTGGTTGTGGGGACGGTGGGGACCATCGACTGACTGGTGGCTGGCACCATCTTCATTTGCATCAGCATCAACCATGTCTAGCTGATGGCTGAGTTGACCTCCTTGTGGTTCCAAAATCTTCTTCGGAGAAAGCTGCTTGCGATTGATTTCTGCGGTGATCGGATGGTTCCGTTTTTCTACTTCTTGCGCAGCCTGGTGCTGGTCATCTTTAGGAAAGACATTTATACATACTGTTTTGTCTTCCAGCTTAATGGTGTCTTTCAGAGGAAGTTTCTCATCTGTCTCTGAGATCTCCTGCATGAAATATGACCTTACAGAGACATCCTCTGCCCATTCTGGACCTTGTGTATTCTCTGCTAGATCACCTTCTACTGAATCGGTCTTATTGACTGCAGATTTGCTGCTTCTCCGCCTAAAGGATTCCATCTACGACGAGCAAACAACACAACACAATGGGTAAAATAAACAAAAAAAGCTAAAATAAAACATACAAATATATGTAATATATAGATTTTTAAAAAATTTCTGTGAGTATATATAGTTTTTAAGTCATACCACCAGTTTTTTTTATGTCCTGGATCCTCTACAATTAATGGAAATCTACCATCAAAATCCATCATGATAAACCAGGGACACTTACTCAAAGATCAAGATACTGGGGCTTATTTACTAAGGGTCCCACAGCCACATTTTTGTCGGGTTTCCCGACTTTTCGGGGATCACGCCAGGGATTGTGTCACACGAGACACGGTTTATGTCGCAATCGAAATGGGGGGAGGGCCGTCGGACGATCCTATGGATTCGGACTACATGCAGGATTTTACATTTAAATTTCTGTCGCAATCCATGCCCTTACATACACCAGGAAGAAGAAGGTGAACTCCGGCGGACCTGATCGGGGAAGCGACACATGCAGGATATCAGGTGCACGATCTTCATGAATCGCGGCAGAGTTCATCCTCGTCGGACAGTCCGGATTGGGGATCGGGTAAGTAAATGTGCCCCACCGTGTCTGTGGTAATCTTCTTATATTTGTTATCCATGGCCTCCTTCCTTCTAAAATCAACTTATGCTAATGAGTCAGATGGGCTCTACCAGAGCCCCACTATCTCACCCTCCCTCCTGCTCCCTCAGGACTTCCTCCTCCTACTGTGTGCTGCTGCCATGTGATTAAAGCAGGAATAGGGCGGGGGAAGTGCTGAGGGAGCAGGGAGCGTAAGACGGCCTGTAATGGCCTGGTTATTGTTTGTTGGACCATGCACAGTAGACTGACATTTTGTCAGCTTCTGGCAGAACTGTAGATAGTGGGGTGATCTGTCACCTTGTCTAGTTTTATTTACTTCTTTTTGAGGCTTATTGGTCTGTGGCTCAACTGGGACAAATACGTATCTTAAGGTAGTAAAAGAAACCAGAAAATGTGGTGATAAGTTACTCCCATTGGGTAGGTAGCAACACTTTCGTAAAAATCTCTGTAATTTTTTCATACCAAAATCAACTTGTCAGGACTGTTGGTCATATATAGCGGTGCAGTGCTTGGGGAATCTCTAGCTGGAATTACTGGGGCAGACCACTGCTATTAGGGCTCATTCACACATACTTTTTTTTATGTCAGTATGCTGCGGGAACTAGGTGTTTTTCCGTCTAATTTTTTGCTTTTAATATGAAAAAATTATATGACATGAAAAAATTATATCAACACATACTATACGTACGTAGTAAAATGATGCCAATGCAACACTGACACAAAACGGATGACTATTTTTATAGATGTGCAGCAGACAAGTCTGTGTGAATGAGCCCTAAAGGGAACCTGTCAGCAGAAATTGACTTAATAAACCAGTATCAGTATGTTGTCAAGCAGCTGGCACACCTCCTAGATCATTTTTCTTTCATGACTCAATGTGGGGGCATCATCCAGAAAATCTACTTTGAAGAGAGATGTAATATAAAGTCACGGAGCAGGAGATTTTAACACTGAAGTCAAGCTCTCCCTTCCTTAGTATGCCCCTTGATGGTTCTGCATCCAGAGACATTACTAACCAGATCTCTATAATTCATATGTCAGAGGAGGAGGCGTTTAGAGCTCCCCATCTTGACTTCAGTGTTGAACTCTCCTCCTCCTTGACTTTATACAGCTGTCTCCTACTTAAGAACACCCGACTTACAGACGACCCCTAGTTACAAACGGACCTCTGGATTTTGATAATTGTACTGTACCTTAGCCCTAGGCTACAATAAATAGCTATAACAGTTATCACAGGTGTCTGTAATAAAGCTTTATTCTTAATCCTGGTTCTTATGACATTTTTAAAATCCAATTGTCACAGAGACCAAAAAAAAATTGCCTGGTGTTACAATTATAAAATATACAGTTCCAACTTACATACAAATTCAACTTAAGAACAAACCTACAGAACCTATTTTGTACGTAACCCGGGGATTGCCTGGATACTATACCATATGATTAAGTCTAGATGTCTTCTCCTGGCTGAACCGAGGGCTCTGGTCTTCTGTCTGTGTGTAAATCAAACAAGAAATATTCCTCAAAAGTGAAGACATTTCACTGACTAGACCCAGATAAAGTGTGCAACAAAACAAAACTGGTCCACATTTATAAAGCCCCTGCACCAGTTACACATGTATATATAAAGTGACACATTGGGGCTTGTTTAATAAGCGTCCATGGCCACACATTCTTTGGATTTTCCTAAGTTTTCGGAAATCGCGCCACTGTGACAGGTATTTAACTGGGGATTGTGTCTCACGTGATAGGAGTGTGGCGCGGCTGCCTGGCTTTCATGCGACAGAAATGGGGGGGGGGCCTGACCATCCGACTCATTTGGACTGAATGCGGGATTTACCTTTCAAGTTGTGTGGCAAAATCAAGCAGTTACATGCACCAGGAAGAAGAAGGTGAATTCTGGAGGAACTGAGCGGGGAAGCGACACTCATAGTGAATCACGGCACAGTGCATTCCGGTTGGACAATGCACTTTCGGGGAACGCGTCAGGACGGGTTAGTAAATTTGCCCCAGTGTGTCACGGCTGCACTATACCAGACGCAACATAAAATTGTGCACGGAAGGGGCATTCCAGTGCACAATCAGACCTTGCGCCACATTTATCATGCAGTGTTCAACGTTCAATTGTGTTGCACGTCTTATGTTAACTCCTCTTTGACTGGAGTCTGCAGTGACGTCTAGTGACATCTAGTTGACAGCTAATCAATGAATCAGGACCTTCACCCTAGGGAGAAGGGAAATGCGGTTTATTTTCGCTTCTCCCTTCTCCGCTCTTCACTGCATAGCGCTGAAGGACAATAATGTGGATTTTGAGATATGGTAATTTGAAAATGTAATAAATATATACAATAACTTTTAAAAAAAGCCTTTTTTCCAGTTTTAACCCCAAATAAAACAAAACAATAAAAAAATCTTTTAACATTTATCACATTTTAACTAGCACTATGTGTTCCAAAAAAAAATGCAGCAAAAAATGTTAAGGCAGCGCACAAAAAAAAAAAAAATGATGGCTCTTATACTGTTACGTACAAAAACTCACTAAAAACGCCCCGGTCATTAAAGCCTTTTCAGGCCACGTCATTATGAGGTTAAAGGTGCGGCAAAAAAATTGGCACTCTGTTGGAGCAGTGCAGGGGGCACCAGATTCATGAAGGACGTGCACCATTATTCCTGAATCTGGCGCCCCCTGCACACTACACATAGATGAATGTGGCCCATTACATAAAAGTTTTTGTTGGGAATAATTTTGTAATGTGTACAGGGCTTGTACTGGGTCCAACACAGATTTATTGTGTGCCACAATCCGATCGCTTGTGCCAAAATCCCGGGGCATTTCGGCGCAAATCGGAAAAATTCGGAAAACCTGGCGGAAAAACGCGATTCGGATTGTTAGTAAATGTGCCCCAATGACTTGGGGCCCTCACCAATCATATTATTAGCACAAAAATTATTTTAATTCCTTTAATAACTAAGTGGATTAGAATGGGAATATGATCCATGTTTTGTCTGCTTATTTCTAATGAGAAATATATACTGTTGGTGTCCCCAGTGTAAGATTGTGGAAACAATTCTATTCACTGACAGCAAACAGAAATAAGAAATGGTAAGGAATGAGTATGTTAAAAAAGTCTGATAACTCTTCATCACCTATTCAACATTTTTTTTTAATTGGATAGCAAAATTCTATAACTAGTTAAAACTCACATTAGTGATGGGCTATGATGCAGACTTATCAACTGCCCCAATGGCGGCAAATTAGGGGTGTCCCAGTAAACTCTGCCCTAAAAAGTGGTTGGGGTTTGTGTAAACCTGTTGTATCTCGCTAGTTTGGAAGTGATCTCACAGATAGAGTTAAAAGGATTGTTACCACAGGATAAGGGATACAGTATCAGATCATTATACCTCTTGTGTCACCCCATCATCCTCATAGACTGTAAGCTCTTGTGTCATCCCATCATCCTCATAGACTGTAAGCTCTTGTGTCACCCCCTTCACCCTCATATACTGTAAGCTCTTGTGTCACCCACTCATTCTCATAGACTGTAAGCTCTTGTGTCACCCCTTCACCCTCATAGACTGTAAGCTCTTGTGTCACCCACTCATCCTCATAGACTGTAAGCTCTTGTGTCACCCCCTTCACCCTCATATACTGTAAGCTCTTGTGTCACCCACTCATCCTCATAGACTGTAAGCTCTTGTGTCACCCCTCATCCTCATAGACTGTAAGCTCTTGTGTCACCTCCTCATCCTCATAAACTGTAAGCTCTTGTATCACCCCCTTATCCTCATAGACTGTAAGCTCTTGTGTCACCCCCTCATCCCCATAGACTGTAAGCTCTTGTGTCACCTCCTCATCCTCATAGACTGTAAGCTCTTGTATCACCCCCTCATCCTCATAGACTGTAATCTCTTGTGTCACCCCCTCATCCTCATAGACTGTTAGCTCTTGTGTCACCCCCTCATCCTCATAGACTGTAAGCTCTTGTGTCACCCCCTCATCCTCATAGACTGTAAGCTCTTGTGTCACCCCCTCATCCTCATAGACTGTAAGCTCTTGTGTCACCCCCTCATCCTCATAGACTGTTAGCTCTTGTGTCACCCCCTCATCCTCATAGACTGTAAGCTCTTGTGTCACTCCTCATCCTCATAGACTGTGTGCTCTTGTGTCACCCCCTCATCCTCATAGACTGTAAGCTCTTGTGTCACCCCCTCATCCTTATAGACTGTAAGCTCTTGTGTCACCCCCTCATCCTCATAGACTGTAAGCTCTTGTGTCACCCCCTCATCCTCATAGACTGTAAGATCTTGTGTCACCCCTTCATCCTCATAGACTGTAAGCTCTTGTGTCACCCCCTCATCCTCATACACTGTAAGCTCTTGTGTCACCCCCTCATCCTCATAGACTGTAAGATCTTGTGTCACCCCTCATCCTCATAGATTGTAAGCTCTTGTGTCACCCCCTCATCCTCATAGACTGTAAGCTCTTGGGTCACCCCCTCATCCTCATAGACTGTAAGCTCTTGTGTCACCCCCTTCATCCTCATAGACTGTACGCTCTCGTGTCACCTCTCATCCTCATAGACTGTAAGCTCTTGTGTCACCTCTCATCCTCATAGACTGTAAGCTCTTGCGGGCAGGACCCTCACTCTTATTGTTTCATATGATTCTTATTACTCTGTGATGTCTTATTTTTATGTATATGTTCCCCATAATCTGTAAAGTGCTATGGAATATGATGGCTCTATATAATGACGATTATCATTGGGGGTCTCGCTGTTAAGGTCTCCAGTAGAGATGAGCGGACCTGATGGTCCAACTTAAACGCTGAACCCGACCTATCGTGTCGCTCATCTCTAGTCCCCAATGATCAGGAGAAAGGGGTTCCAGAAGGGAGACTTGGTTGAATCCTCAGTTATCTGACACTTTATCCTCTTTCCTGTGGAAAAGGGATTTGCATATTTGGTTGGGACAACCCCCAATTCTACCAACTAAAGAGCCGGAGATGTCTAATATGTCATTTCTAACCTTGCTCTGAAGAATTTTGATCTTTTTGACCTTCGATGCAAACCCTTTATTTTCCTCGTTGTCGCCCTTTATAATTTTTTTGAGGAAACTTGTTTTCTTGGACAACCCTGTCCACTGGTACAGGATGACTTTCTTATGCTCTGTAAGTGGGGTCCACTTAACTCCAGTCGATGGTTCATCCTCATCATTACTATCATCTCTGTTGAATGGCAGAAGGTTGGCGGTCTCAGATGTTTGGTCTTCGTACAGTCCACCACTGGCAATGTCATGGTCATGGCCGGTGCCTTTCTTCTCATCGGCAGCTAGGTCTGTGGTTTCGGCCACTTGTAGAGACATATTATGGAAACGTGACATTTGCTTTTGAGTTGGACCTTCACATGACAGGAAATTTGATGAGCAGTCCCAAATTCTACTGTTTTTGAGCATCTTCAGGGTCTTTTATATCGACCTTAGAAAATGATGATGATAAAAGCTCCTGTGAAAGTAGTTACAGATTAAGAAGAAATATTCAGCAACAGTTGTGGGGTCTGTGATCATGCCATAGATATGTCAGGACCTACAGAAAGAGATGTCATAAGCAGCCCTTTACATATCCTGTTGTTTCGTGTCTAAACTGTTTAGGAATTGTTCCTACATAGGTTTCACTGGGTTAATTGGATTCAAAATGGCAGCAACACTACATCTGCCATATATGAATATCACTAATAATTTAGGGTATGCTTATATTTTCTGAAACCCTGCATGTCCTAATGGCTGTGAGTCTGCCACTATGGGGCACATTCAGGGCTGGATTAAGGGTGGTGGGGCACAAACTGGTGGGGGCCCTTCCAATATTGTTTTTCGAAGTATATAGCCAGCCAGCCCCTGTAGTATATAGGCTGTCGGCTGCCGCAAAATAATAAACTTTATACTTACCTCACCTTCCCTTCCAGTGATCCCACGATGCTGCAGGATCTTCCTCGGTTTTCGTGCAGCTGCCGACTACTGAAGACACAGCTGCCATCGCTGGGGGAGATCGCCAGTGCATGTAGTGTTCAGACGCCGACAGCGTGATGTCATCACTCACCGCTGGCGTCCCATCACAACCTGCTGCCTCCGCAACAGTGTGTCGGCGATCTCGTCCAGTGATAGCAGCTGTGTCTCACTGACATAGCTGACATCCTGGACTCTGTATGTGATGCTGCGCATCACACACAGAGACAGTCAGCAACTCAGCTGAGCTAAGTCGCTGACTGTGGGAAACTGGTGGGGGCCACTTTAAAAGTGAAAGTGGTGGGGGCCCCGGGGCTCGAGCCCCGGGAGCCCCTACTTTAATCCGGCCCTGGGCACATTTACTAAGGGTCCGCGGACCACTTTTTTGTCGGGTTTCCCGACTTTCTCCGTTTTGCGCCGCATTAACCTGGGTGTTTTGGTGCACGCGATTGGATTTTGGCGCCGACTTTCATGCGACACAAATGGGGGGGGGGGGGCGTGGCCGTCAAACAACCCGACTGATTCGACTAAGCCCAGGATTTAACATTCAAAATTGTGTCGCAAGCCAAACGCTTACATGCACCAGGAAGAAGAAGGTGAACTCCGGCGGACCTGAGCGGGGAAGCGACACATGCAGGATATCGGCCACACGATCTTAGTGAATCGTGGCAGCTCCGAATCCTCGGCAGACAACACACCACTGAATCGCGAGGGGAAGGGTAAGTAAATGTGCCCCAATGTCTCAATAAGGAGGGGTCTCCAGTAGGGATCCTTCCTGGTATGTCCAAAAAGGGGTTGTCTTCATGTCTAAACCTACCACTATGGGTCCATCTTTGAGTTGTAACACTGGCAGTATAGTAGCGTTTTAACATGGTTTTAATCTACGTTGTAACCCTCAGATCACTAATTTATTCGCCTTCCATTATTCCCATGAATTTTGAGGGAAGCGTTCAAACTCCATCACCACTTTATGGTTCACAGAAAACCCCTGGAGGGCAAAGGTAGAGCTTTTAGCAGTGACGTCTTGATCCTGTGACAACTGAAGAAACGCCGATGTGATCGGGCCGCGGCCCGCCCCGGTAGGTGAGGCTTTGTCTGTGTTTGCGTTTTCAAATTCAGACAAAGCGGTGCGTGTGGCACCAGCCATAGGAGTTATGGGATCCTCAGGAGCCTCCTCAGGGTTTTGTTAGAGAGCCATATTAATTAAATTGCTCCTTGTCTTGGGGTTAGATGGGACCATGCTTCCTCATTATAGCATGTGGTCAGACGCCCAGTCATTAATGTAATATTTATCACCTATCTAGTGGGTTTAATAATATATATTTAGGCTGAGGGTGCGGTCACACGTTGCGTTTAACGCATGCGTTTAAAAACGCACTGCAACAGCTGAAGAGAGATTTGCCTAATTAAACAGCTGTTAACACTTGCGTTAACAAAACGCATGCGTTAAACGTGACGTGTGACCGCAACCTGGATGTAAAGGGGTTTTCTTACTAAGGACACATATGGCATACATGTCTGGTCAATAGATGTCTAAATGGTGAACCAGATAGGTGGCTAGTCAATAAGTGTCCGTTAGGGTGATGGCACAGGTGGCGTTTTGAACCCGTTGTTAAGCAGTCCGTTAAAAAAAACGCATCCGTTTTTGACAGGTTTGACCAATTATCTTAATTCAAACTGGTCAAAAACGCATGCGTTTTTTTGACGGAATGCTTAAAAACGGGCCAAAAACGGGTTCAAAACGCCACCTGTGCCATCACCCTTATAGGAAAACCTCTTTATAGGGATCATTTAAAGGCAAAGACTGACAGAAATAAGGAAAATTGGGGATCAAATGGCCCTTGAGGGTGCGGTCACACGTTGCAGTTAAAACTACATTGCAATCAGCTTTGAGGTGGTTTTAGGTGCAGTTTTGTCAATTGAACAGGTGAAAGACATGAACTGAACAGGTGAATGAGATTTGTGGAGCAGGTTTCCCCTTCAAAATCAAATTCACTCGTTCAGTTCATGTCTTTCACCTGTTCAATTGACAAAACTGCACCTAAAACCACCTCAAAGCAGATTGCGATGTAGTTTTAACTGCAACGTGTGACTGCACCCTAAAAGAAGCGCCAATGTAAATGTTAGAATGACGCTTGATTGACTTCTATGGGATGGCTAGATGGCATGATCTCATAGTTGGACAATCCCTTTAAGCACATTTTCTTTACAGACCCTTACCTTATTTTGGCAGTATGGACAGATTGTCTATATGTACTTTATATGTACATGTCATCTATATGCATCACTGTTTATAATGGATGACTTTTCAGTTATGGCTGCTATGGAAACATAACCGTGTGGGGCAAACACCAAGCGTAACGTTTGGTAGACATTACATAGTTTGGTTGACCTGCACATCGCTGAATCTTATCGGCAGCTAATTTCACTCACATAACGACTGATCACTTGGGATTTTGGAAATAAGACCCCCGGTGCAGGGCTGACTTGGGTCATTGTATATTTCCACTACTCGATTAATAGTAGGTTCACATATTTTCTTTTAGGGTGATGCCACACATGGCATTTTGAACCCGTTTTTGGTCCGTTTTTAAGCAGTCCATTAAAAAACGCATCCTTTTTTGAAAACGCATCCCTTTTTGACAGGTTTTACCAATTATCTTAATTAAAACTGGTCATGCGTCTTTTAACGC
>NW_027285861.1:0-18808 GCF_040894005.1 Engystomops pustulosus | reverse complement strand
AGTAGTATTTGTCTATAGTAGTATATAGTGGTAGCAGTATATAGCAGTAGTAGTATTTGTATATAGTAGTATTAGTAATAGTATTTGCGTATAGTAATAGTTGTAGTAGTATATAGTAGTATTTGTATATAGTAGCAGTATATAGTAGTATATAGTAGTATTTGTATATAGTAGTAGTATTTGTATATAGTAGTAGTATTAGTAGTGGTATTTGTGTATTGTAATATTAGTAGTAGTTTGTGTAGTTGTAGCAGTATATAGTAGTATTTGTATATAGTGGTAGCAGTATATAGTAGTAGTAGTATGTGTAGTTGTAGCAGTATAGAGTAGTATTTGTATATAGTAGTAGAAGTATATAGTAGTAGTAGTATATAGTAGTAGTTGTATATAGTAGTATTAGTAGTATTATGTGTAGTTGTAGTAGTATATGGTAGTAGTAGTATTTGTAGTGGTATTTCTGTATAGTAATATTAGTAGTAGTATGTGTAGTTATAGTAGTATATAGTAGTAGTAGTAGTATGTGTAGTTGTAGTAGTATATGGTAGTAGTAGTATTTGTAGTGGTATTTGTGTATAGTAATATTAGTAGTAGTATGTGTAGTTGTAATAGTATATAGTAGTAGCAGTATATAGTAGTAGTATTAGTAGTAGTATGTGTAGTTGTAGTAGTATTTGTGTATAGTAGTAGTAGTATGTGTAGTTGTAGTAGTATATAGTAGTAGTATTTGTGTATAATAGTATTAGTAGTAGTATGTGTAGTTGTAGTAGTATTTGTGTATAGTAGTATTAGTAGTAGTATTTGTGTATAGTAGTATTAGTAGTATGTATAGTTGTAGTAGTATATAGTAGCAGTAGTAATATTAGTAGTAGTATGTATAGTTGTAGTAGTATATAGTAGCAGTATATAGTAGTAGTAATATTAGTAGTAGTATGTGTAGCGTAACCTGGTCTGTTGCCCTTATTCATGAATAAGGGCAACAGACCAGGTTACGCCCGAAACGCGTAGGTCTGCTACTATGCACTTTTTAACAGGCACCATCATATGAACATAGCACTTTTCTTGTGCATTCCATGATTTTTCTCCGCTAAATCCAATATTTGAATTTTATACTCCTGTAAACCAATAAAGTATATGCCTTTTTAATCAACGAACCACGAGTGCTGGATCCACAAAATGTTCTTCTTCTAATATTTGTGTATAGTGGTATTAGTAGTAGTATGTGTAGTTGTAGTAGTATATAGTAGTAGTAGTATTTGTAGTAGTATGTGTAGTTGTAGTATTTGTGTATAGTAGTATTAGTAGTAGTATGTGTAGTTGTAGTAGTATATAGTAGTAGTATGTGTAGTTGTAGTAGTATTTGTGTATAGAAGTAGTATGTGTAGTTGTAGTAGTATATAGTAGTAGTATTTGTGTATAGTAGTAGTATGTGTAGTTGTAGTAGTATATAGTAGTAGTATTTGTGTATAGTAGTATGTGTAGTTGTAGTAGTATATATTAGTAGTAGTAGTATTTGTGTATAGTAGTATTAGTAGTAGTATGTGTAGTTGTAGTATATATTAGTAGTAGTAGTATTTGGGTATAGTAGTATTAGTAGTAGTATTTGTAGTTGTAGTAGTATATAGTAGCATTAGTTTTAGTAGTAGTATGTGTAGTTGTAGTAGTATATAGTAGTAGTAGTAGTATTTGTAGTAGTATGTGTAGTTGTAGTAGTATATTGTAGTAGTATTTGTGTATAGTAGTATTAGTAGTAGTATGTGTAGTTGTAGTATATAGTAGTAGTATGTGTAGTTGTAGTAGTATATAGTAGTAGTAGTATTTGTGTATAGTAGTATTAGTAGTATGTGTAGTTGTAGTAGTATATAGTAGTAGTAGTATTTGTGTATAGTAGTATTAGTAGTAGTATGTGTAGTTGTAGTAGTATATAGTAGTAGTAGTATGTGTAGTTGTAGTAGTATATAGTAGTAGTATGTGTAGTTGTAGTAGTATATAGTAGTAGTAGTATGTGTAGTTGTAGTAGTTTATAGTAGTAGTATGTGTAGTTGTAGTAGTATATAGTAGTAGTAGTATTTGTGTATAGTAGTAGTATGTGTAGTTGTAGTAGTATATAGTAGTAGTATGTGTAGTTGTAGTAGTATATAGTAGTAGTAGTATGTGTAGTTGTAGTAGTATATAGTAGTAGTAGTATTTGTGTATAGTAGTATTAGTAGTAGTATGTGTAGTTATAGTAGTATATAGTAGTAGTAGTATGTGTAGTTGTAGTAGTATATAGTAGTAGTAGTATTTGTGTATAGTAGTATTAGTAGTAGTATGTGTAGTTATAGTAGTATATAGTAGTAGTAGTATGTGTAGTTGTAGTAGTATATAGTAGTAGTAGTATTTGTGTATAGTAGTATTAGTAGTAGTATGTGTAGTTGTAGTAGTATATTGGAGCAGAGCGCGGACACATGACGGTCGCCCCCTGCCGGGCAGGCGCGGGATGTGGTTGCGGGGAGCGGCCGCCCCCTGGTGGCCATGTGAGGAGTGGGAGTGGTGTAGCCGCCGCTGGGGAGTCTCGGGCGGTGTCGGTGTGAGGAGCAGCAGTTGCAGTCGGGTTGTGGCTGTGTACTCCCGGCTTGTGGATGCCCCGCAGTGCATGGCCCATGTGCACGCCCGGCCGTCCTGACACCCGCTCACCCTGCAGCCGCGGCCCCGCGCTCCGGATCTCAGCACCAGGAGCGGGAGGAGGAGGGGAGGAGGAGCTGGGCCATGACCGTGGAGCAAAATGTCCTGCAGCAGAACTCCCAGAAGGTAGGAAATGCGGGCACCCACCACCCAAGTGCACCCGATGGCGCCCACGTACTGTGCCGTGCTGTACACTGCGCCACAGAGCTCACACTCTAGAGGGGATGTGTCACATGTCACCGGCTCCTGTATGGATTCCATAGCGTCACGTGACGGCCAGGGATACATTGTAGCGGTGTCTCTGTGGATACATTGTAGTAATCTCTCCTTATGCACTGAAGCTGTCTCTCTCTGTGTATACAGTGTAGCTGTCTCTCTCTGTGTATTCAGTGTAGCTGTCTCTCTCTGTGTATACAGTGTAGCTGTCTCTTTCTCTGTGTATACAGTGTAGCTGTCTCTTTCTCTGTGTATACAGTGTAGCTGTCTCTTTCTCTGTGTATACAGTGTAGCTGTCTCTTTCTCTGTGTATACAGTGTAGCTGTCTCTTTCTCTGTGTATACAGTGTAGCTGTCTCTTTCTCTGTGTATACAGTGTAGCTGTCTCTTTCTCTGTGTATACAGTGTAGCTGTCTCTTTCTCTGTATACACAGTGTAGCTGTCTCTTTCTCTGTGTATACACAGTGTAGCTGTCTCTTTCTCTGTGTATACACAGTGTAGCTGTCTCTTTCTCTGTGTATACACAGTGTAGCTGTCTCTTTCTCTGTGTATACACAGTGTAGCTGTCTCTTTCTCTGTGTATACACAGTGTAGCTGTCTCTTTCTCTGTGTATACACAGTGTAGCTGTCTCTTTCTCTGTGTATACACAGTGTAGCTGTCTCTTTCTCTGTGTATACACAGTGTAGCTGTCTCTTTCTCTGTGTATACACAGTGTAGCTGTCTCTTTCTCTGTGTATACACAGTGTAGCTGTCTCTTTCTCTCTCTGTGTATACACAGTGTAGCTGTCTCTTTCTCTTTCTCTCTCTATATACACACAGTGTAGCTGTCTCTCCTAGTAGCAGTCCTGCCCAGGGATTTACATGGGGCTGCTGCTCCGGTATAATGCAGTGGACAGGCCCGGGGGAGGGGGGGCTGCAGCCGTGCTGGAGGCCGGGGGAGGTGACTGCTGAGGCGGCTGCTCTGATTACTCGAGCTCGTGGTCTGGAGCCTGGCCCTGGAGCTCAGGGGGTGGGGCGGCTGTCACTCCTGCTCTGCATGGCCTCCACATAATGGGGAGATGTGACTCTTGTCTGATCTTAGGAGAGCTGGGTGACGGCTATGCTGTCCTATTTATGTCTATGGATAAGTGAAGTATGCAGAGTTGCCATTCAGGGGACTTGGAAAGATGGGTGACATCCTTCCAACCTGTATAAATCTATAGATCTGCTTTACTTGTAAATCCGTGGCATCAGATCATTTGATATTTTTGGAAACCTCCTCAGCCTGTGGGGGGGGGGGGGGGTCACCCCATGTAATTGGGTTCAGTGCTATGTATACAATCAGTATTAGATTGTTTGACATATTTATGGTGTTTTATAGATGATCGTAAAGTTTATGTAAAAACCAAATTTCAGTTTTTATTTAGTTTTGCAGCTTTCTAGGATATTTGGTGAAATTCCTCCACATTTTCAAGATCTCTGCTTTCTGTCAATATGAATATTTGTCAAGGCTTTCCCACAACTTGCTACAATGTATCAGGTCTGTATAACGCTGTGTGAGCCTGGACCCCAGGCAGATGCATAGGGGGAGATTTATCCGAGCTGTTCTCGTTTCCCATGACAACCAATCATTGCTCGGCTTTCATTTTCCCACAGCTGTTTATGAAATGAAAGCTGAGTTCTGATTGGTTTCCATAGGCATCAAACAGTTTTACCTTAGACACTTCTGATAAATCTCCCCCTCTGTAGCAAACTTTCAAGACGTTGTAGTTGGTGGTGTTAGGGAGCATTTGTGCTACAGATGAAGCAGAGTTTAAAACGTAAATCATTCTAGACAATCCCTTTAACTAGCTGGAGCAGCTGCTTTACAGGAATGGAAAATAACTTCTACTTACCTCTGGTCTCTGGGTATATAGAGGATATAGCGGTGGCGTCACATGCACTGCACTCACCCCCTGCAGCCTTATGTCAGTGACACATGAGCCCTGAAGCCCGCCACGTCTCAGGATTGTACACATTGATTTCCGTTCCTATTCCTACCCGTGCCTTCCCATACAAGTCTGTTGGAACAAAAAATACGGATGCTACAGGTGTCATCTGCGTTTCGTCCATATTTGCAGACCAGAACACAATCACATGATGCCTCAAGGGTTTGGGACAAGCTAGTGACACCATTTGCCAGTCTTCTGGATAAATGGATGATGCATGGACACACTGATGACTTATGGAGCACATAAACATACTACATTTGTGACCCAAAAAAAGCACAAGTTTGTGCACAGGTAGCCTTGAAGGAAATCTTCCTTCAAAACCCATCATGATAAACCAGGGACATTACTCATAGATCCAGGCACTGGGACTGTAGTAATCTTCTTATATTTGTTATCCATGGCCTCCTTCCCTATAAAATCAACTCTTATAATTATGATAATGAGCTAGAAGGGCTCCTGAGGGGCATTACCTGTATTCTCACAGGCTGTTACACAGTCTCACCCTCCCTCTGTTTAATGCAATCACACAGTGGGTGGGGAAGTGTAACGGGCTGTGAAGCTGCAGCATGGAGGGACTCTGTTAATGCACCACTAGCATAGTTTTACAAGTTGATTTTAGAAGTAAGGAGGTCATGGATAAAACATATAAGAAGATTACCTTAGTCACGATGCCTGGATGTATGAGTAAGTGCTCCCGTCTTCTCATGATGGATTTTGATGGTAGATTTACTTGAACTGCGCAGATATAAACAAAAACATTTCAGTTCACTGCCAGCAAACGGAGCTCTTAAAAATGAGGAAATGATATAAATGTTGCATGCATCACTTCAGCGAATTTACATGAAGCCATGAACCCTTTTTCCATCGCCTTGTAGCAATAGTCAGTGATATATTGTATACAAATGTTGTATCCTCCCGTAAATGGGTGTCATCCTGCTCATGTACCTGGTCCTCCACTCTGAGCTACAGGATGGGAAAGAAATACTCTAGAAACTTCTAGAAATTGCCTGTGAGGTTCCGTGCGGGGGAAACCCCCCTGCCTGTGAGGTCCGTTTCTATCATTAAACTGCAGTGGCTCCTCTCCAAACCTCATTCCCGAGTCTGATGTGACTGTCATATTCCTGTCTCATTCCCTGTGCATGGGTCTGTTCCCAAGCTAAATCTTAAAGGGGAACTCCAAGATTTTGTGTTTTAAATTGCTCACCTCTCCTTAGGATTGATGGTCAGGGAGGGGTGTCTGAGCACAGCTTTAAAGCCTCAGCTGAGATGCAGTGGAGGTCATCTCCTTCTCTGATGATTAGTTTGCAGCTCTGGTGCGTTTGGCTGTGCTGTAATACCTGATATCGCCACTATAAGATGTATAGCACTGTACTTCGTGCTTCGAACTTTGAATGGGTCTAAGGTGTTATTCCCCTGTCCGTGTCACATTGCTACATGGACAGGTGATAAATAATAAAACCCTTATGTTTTTTCAGGAATGAAAGAAAACTGACCAATGAATGGTATTCTATAACGAATCAACCGATACTTTGCCCATTAGACCTGAAGCGGTGATATTGGCTCAGGGCCTTGTGACCTAAGCAGTGGTGCTTACATGCACGAAACATGACCCCTGCCCCCAGTAATAGGAACCATTGGGCATGTGAATAATGTATGTGACGTCATCACTGATGGGGACCACCGGATTGGCAGAGGATAAGTTATAAGAGACACCGGCTGAGGTTAAAGTGGAATTCTCACTGTATTCCCCTGAACCATGTGACTCTGAATAAGGATCTTTGGAATCTGATATTTTGGCGCACAGATGTGACAGGGAAGAGTTACAAAGCCAAGATTATAAGGTGAAAATCTGCATCAAAGTGCGATTTCCATGCAGAATTCCCTCGGCACACGTTGCGTATTGTCACGAGGAAATTCCACATGAAAATCTGCATTCGATAAGCACAGTTTTTACATGTGTTTTTTTTTTATGCAGATTTTCTGCATATGTATTTTTTTTACCTGCTTCATGATGCAGATTTGCACTCTCCCATAGACTTCAATGTAAAAAAAAAAACGCACGGATAAATTTACGAGGATGCATAAGTATAGTAATATTCTCATCATTGATTTTTTGCACTGAGTTACAATTTCAGCCCGGAAAAAGGCAGCGTCTTCATTAGTTTTCTTCAAATCACATTCATTTTAATGCGACTGTATTACGCTGTGGATTTCCTGCACAGAATCTGCAACGTGCAACAAATCTTCCTAAAAGGATTGGGGTGGGGATGTGGAAAAATCCTGCTTAAAAACCGCACAACATCACCACTCTAAATAGATAAATCTACATAAAAACCGTGCGTGTTGGATGCGGATTTTCATGTGGATTCCACATCTGATCGCTTTAGGATATGCAACAAATTTTGTACACAAGTTTTGGGCAGTGGTAAAAGTCTACATCCACCAGAATGATGTACTGGCAGTCCTCCTACTTAAGAACACCCGACTTACAGACGACCTCTAGTTACAGACGGACCCCTCTGCTCCCTGTGACCTCTGGTGACCTCTCTGGATGTTACTATAGTCTCAGGCTGCAATGATTACCTGTAAAGTGTCTGTAATGAAGATTTATTGATAATCCTTGGTCTAATTGCAACAAAAAATTTCTAAGCTACAATTGTCACTGGGGCAAAAATTTTTTTGTCTGGATCTACAATTTTATAAAATATACAGTTACGACTTACATGCAAATTCAACTTAAGAGCAAACCTATGGAATCTATCTTGTACGTAACCCGGGGACTGTCTATATATGATGAGGGAGGGGGGAGATCATGGCCCTCTGTGCCTGTCTTTCTCTGGTGTTTGGGCCACTGGATGTTCTGTTGGATCTGGAAGGCACCCCCCCCCCCCATGAAAGGTTAAACCAGCGTCACATTGATGACCTGGCACAGAGCGCGGCAGACGTGGCAGTGAAACCTTATAATGTAAAGTGCAGTGAGGAAGAACAGGTGGCGGTCATGGGATCCTGAGCCATGCCAGGTCAGACTATGCACATAGGATTTGGCAGAGGTCTCCCAGCCAGGAAATAAGTTAAAACCGAAATTGAATCTATAACGTGAGGATATAAAAATGCTGCGGCCGGTCACATGTGTAATAAGTGCACCACAGGGAAGTGCGATACTGCCACATTAGTCATATTGTAGGAATAGTATTACTACCTGCACCTGATTATCCCTCACAAATACTGATAGCAGGTTCCCAAACCCAAATATCCATATACATGAGCCCCTTCCTTAAAGGGAGCCCAGATTTTACCCCATTAGATTACCAGCCCCCCAGATAGGGTATGAAATGTCCTTAGCTTTAATTTTATAAACCGTTGTGGGAAAAAGAAAGCTGAGCTCTGATTGGTTGCCATGGGCAACTAGAACAGATCTTCTCTTTGTCAAGTGAAACACAAAAAAACTTTCAATAAAAATAAGCTAGTACTCTATGGCGCTATATATGGTGACCTTTCTTAGATCCCTATGGCACTCTATATGGTGACCTCTCTTAGATCCCTATGGCGCCATATATTGTGACCTCTCTTAGATCCCTATGGTGCTATATATTGTCACCTCTCTCAGATCCCTATGGTGCTATATATTGTCACCTCTCTCAGATCCCTATGGCGCTACATATTGTCACCTCTCTCAGATCTCTATGGCGCTATATATTGTCACCTCTCTTAGATCCCTATGTTGCTATATATTGTCACCTCTCTCAGATCCCTATGGCGCTATATATTGTCAAGTCTCTTAGATCCCTATGGCGCTATATATTGTGACCTCTCTTAGATCCCAATGGCGCTATATATTGTTACGTCTCTTAGATCCCTATGGTGCTATATATTGTCACCTCTCTCAGATCCCTATGGCGCTCAGAGGTCGCACTAACATTTTTCCAGAAGGGTAAAAATACTCCTCTCACCATTTTTGAGGAGTATTTTTACCCGAGGAGGAGTATGAAGATTTCGGTAATACACAGCGCACACACACAACACGACACTCACGCAGCGCACAAAACACGACACTCACGCAGCGCACACTACACTACACTCACACAGCGCACACTACACTACACTCACACAGCGCACACTACACTCACACAGCGCACACTACACTCACACAGCGCACACTACACTCACACAGCGCACACTACACTCACACAGCGCACACTACACTCACACAGCGCACACTACACTCACACAGCACACACTACACTCACACAGCACACACTACACTCACACAGCACACACTACACTCACAGAGCACACACTACACTACATACACACAGCACACACTACACTACAGTCACACAGCACACACTACACTACAGTCACACAGCACACACTACACTACAGTCACACAGCACACACTACACTACACTCACACAGCACACACTACACTACACTCACACAGCACACACTACACTACACTCACACAGCACACACTACACTACACTCACACAGCACACACTACACTACACTCACACAGCACACACTACACTACACTCACACAGCACACACTACACTACACTCACACAGCACACACTACACTCACACAGCACACACTACACTCACACAGCACACACTACACTCACACAGCACACACTAGACTACACTGACACAGCACACACTAGACTACACTGACACAGCACACAATACACTACACGACACTCACACAGCACACACTACACTCACACAGCGCACACACACACAGCGCACACACACACAGCGCACACACACACACAGCGCACACACACACGCAGCGCACACAACACTACACTACACTACACTCATACAGCACACACTACACTCACACAGCGCACACTACACTCACACAGCGCACACAACACGACACTCACGCAGCGCACACAACACGACACTACACTCACACAGCGCACACTACACTACACTCACACAGCGCACACTACACTACACTCACACAGCACACACTACACAATACACACTACACTACACTCACACAGCACACACTACACTCACACAGCACACACTACACTCACACAGCACACACTACACTCACACAGCACAAACTACACTCACACAGCACAATACACTACACAATACACACTACACAGCACACACTACACTACACTACACACACTACACTCACACAGCACACACTACACTACACTCACACAGCACACACTACACTACACTCACACAGCACACACTACACTACACTACACTCACACAGCACACACTACACTCACACAGCACAATACACTACACAATACACACTACACTACACAGCACACACTACACAATACACAGCACACACTACACTCACACAGCACACACTACACAATACACTACACTACACAGCACAATACACACTACACTACACTCACACAGCACACATCACACATTACACAATACACTACACTCACACAGCACACACTACACTACACTACACACACTACAATCACACAGAACACTGCACACACTCACCCGGCCTTAAGTCCCGTCGGGATTGCAGGCAGCTGCGGGCAGGTAGGGAGATGCAGCAGGACAGGGAGCAGCAGCCCCGCTGTCCACAGGTCTCCCGGGGGCCTGCGCTCTTGCTCCGGAGCGCTGGTGACACAGATCACTGTGTCACGTGCCCTGCTGAGCGGCCCGGCGCGCGCTATGATCGCGCTACAGACATTTACCTGTTTTGCAGCGCGCGCCGGGCCACTCGGCCTGCGCGCTACAGGGAATAATTGCCAAGCGTAACTTTACGCATGGCAATTATTTCGGGGGGTAATGGCGCCTCATCACGCGTCTATGACGCGTGGTGAGGCGTTAATGCGACCTCTGATGGCGCTATATATTGTCACGTCTCTTAGATCCCTATGGCGCTATATATTGTGACCTCTCTTAGATCCCAATGGCGCTATATATTGTCACGTCTCTTAGATCCCTATGGTGCTATATATTGTCACCTCTCTCAGATCCCTATGGCGCTATATATTGTCACGTCTCTTAGATCCCTATGGCTCTATATATTGTGACCTCTCTTAGATCCCTATGGCACTATGTATTGTGACCTCTCTTAGATCCCTATGGCGCTATATATTGTGACCTCTCTTAGATCCCTATGGCGCTATATATTGTCACCTCTCTTAGATCCCTATGTTGCTATATATTGTCACCTCTCTCAGATCCCTATGGCGCTATATATTGTCACCTCTCTCAGATCCCTATGGCGCTATATATTGTCACCTCTCTCAGATCCCTATGGCGCTATATATTGTGACCTCTCTCAGATCCCTATGGCGCTATATATTGTGACGTCTCTTAGATCCCTATGGCGCTATATATTGTCACCTCTCTCAGATCCCTATGGCGCTATATATTGTCACCTCTCTCAGATCCCTATGGCGCTATATATTGTGACCTCTCTTAGATCCCAATGGCGCTATATATTGTCACGTCTCTTAGATCCCTATGGTGCTATATATTGTCACCTCTCTCAGATCCCTATGGCGCTCTATATTGTCACGTCTCTTAGATCCCTATGGCTCTATATATTGTGACCTCTCTTAGATCCCTATGGCACTATGTATTGTGACCTCTCTTAGATCCCTATGGCGCTATATATTGTGACCTCTCTTAGATCCCTATGGCGCTATATATTGTCACCTCTCTTAGATCCCTATGTTGCTATATATTGTCACCTCTCTCAGATCCCTATGGCGCTATATATTGTCACCTCTCTCAGATCCCTATGGCGCTATATATTGTGACCTCTCTTAGATCCCTATGGCGCTATATATTGTCGCCTCTCTCAGATCCCTATGGCGCTATATATTGTCGCCTCTCTCAGATCCCTATGGGGCTATATATTGTCGCCTCTCTCAGATCCCTATGGCGCTATATATTGTGACCTCTCTTAGATCCCTATGGCTCTATATATTGTGACCTCTCTTAGATCCCTATGGCGCTATATATTGTGACCTCTCTCAGATCCCTATGGCGCTATATATTGTCACCTCTCTTAGATCCCTATGTTGCTATGTATTGTCACCTCTCTCAGATCCCTATGGCGCTATATATTGTCACCTCTCTCAGATCCCTATGGCGCTATATATTGTGACCTCTCTCAGATCCCTATGGCGCTATATATTGTCATGTCTCTTAGATCCCTATGGCGCTATATATTGTCACCTCTCTCAGATCCCTATGGGGCTATATATTGTCACCTCTCTCAGATCCCTATGGCGCTATATATTGTCACCTCTCTCAGATCCCTATGGCGCTATATATTGTCACCTCTCTCAGATCCCTATGGCGCTATATATTGTCACCTCTCTCAGATCCCTATGGCGCTATATATTGTGACCTCTCTCAGATCCCTATGGCGCTATATATTGTCACCTCTCTCAGATCCCTATGGCGCTATATATTGTCACCTCTCTCAGATCCCTATGGCGCTATATATTGTCACCTCTCTCAGATCCCTATGGCGCTATATATTGTCACGTCTCTCAGATCCCTATGGCGCTATATATTGTCACCTCTCTCAGATCCCTATGGCGCTATATATTGTGTCCTCTCTTAGATCCCTATGGCGCTATATATTGTCACCTCTCTCAGATCCCTATGGCGCTATATATTGTCACCTCTCTTGGATCCCTATGTTGCTATATATTGTCACCTCTCTCAGATCCCTATGGCGCTATATATTGTGACCTCTTTCAGATCCCTATGTCGCTATATATTGTCACCTCTCTCAGATCCCTATGGCGCTATATATTGTCACGTCTCTCAGATCCCTATGGCGCTATATATTGTCACGTCTCTTAGAACCCTATGGCGCTATATATTGTCACCTCTCTCAGATCCCTATGGCGCTATATATTGTCACCTCTCTCAGATCCCTATGGCGCTATATATTGTCACCTCTCTCAGATCCCTATGGCGCTATATATTGTCACGTCTCTCAGATCCCTATGGCGCTATATATTGTCACGTCTCTTAGATCCCTATGGCGCTATATATTGTCACCTCTCTCAGATCCCTATGGCGCTATATATTGTCACCTCTCTCAGATCCCTATGGCGCTATATATTGTCACCTCTCTCAGATCCCTATGGCGCTATATATTGTCACGTCTCTCAGATCCCTATGGCGCTATATATTGTCACGTCTCTTAGATCCCTATGGCGCTATACACTCACCGGCCACATTATTAGCTACCCCATGCTAGTAACGGGTTGGACCCCCTTTTGCCTTCAGAACTGCCTCAATTCTTCATGGCATAGATACAACAAGGTGCTGGAAGCTCCTCAGAGATTTTGGTCCATATTGACATGATGGCATCACACAGTTGCCGCAGATTTGTCGGCTGCACATCCATGATGCGAATCTCCCGTTCCACCACATCCCAAAGATGCTCTATTGGATTGAGATCTGGCGACTGTGGAGGCCATTTGTGTCCAGTGACCTCATTGTCATGTTCAAGAAACCAGTCTGAGATGATTCCAGCTTTATGACATGGCGCATTATCCTGCTGAAAGTAGCCATCAGATGTTACAGGGTACATTGTGGTCATAAAGGGATCGACATGGTCAGCAACAATACTCAGGTAGGCTGTGGCGTTGTACCAAGGGGCCCAAAGAGTGGCAAAATAATATTCCCCACATCATGACACCACCACCACCAGCCTGACCCGCTGATACAAGGCAGGATGGATCCATGCTTTCATGTTGTTGACGCCAAAATCTGACCCTACCATCCGAATGTCGCAGCAGAAATCGAGACTCATCAGACCAGGCAACGTTTTCCAATCTTCTACTGTCCAATTTCGATGAGCTTGTGCAAATTGTAGCCTCAGTTTCCTGTTCTTAGCTGAAAGGAGTGGCACCCGGTGGGGTCTTCTGCTGCTGTAGCCCATCTGCCTCAAAGTTCGAGATGCTCTTCTGCCTACCTTGGTTGTAACAGGTGGCTATTTGAGTCACTGTTGCCTTTCTATCAGCTCGAACCAGTCTGCCCATTCTCCTCTGACCTCTGGCATCAACAAGGCATTTCCACCCACAGAACTGCCGCTCACTGGATGTTTTTTCTTTTTCGGACCATTCTCTGTAAACCCTAGAGATGGTTGTGCGTGAAAATCCCAGTAGATCAGCAGTTTCTGAAATACTCAGACCAGCCCTTCTGGCACCAACAACCATGCCACGTTCAAAGGCCTCAAATCACCTTTCTTCCCCATACTGATGCTCGGTTTGAACTGCAGGAGATTGTCTTGACCATGTGTGTTGCAAAGAGAAACAGATTCTTTGGATTTCGTGTTATAGAATAAGAAAAATTACACAGTCAACAATATTTAAAAGGTTTATTGTAATACAAAAGTATATAAAGAGGTAAATATCAAAAGATTATACTCACAACACTGTCAACTTTCATTGATGAGCTCCGGCACACAAAATCTTCACGGGCTTATCAACTTACAACTCTGCCCAGCATCATTGATGACCTTCCGGCAGGTCGGGGTCTTCACGGACTATCACCAAGCAGTAGAATGACAGGTATTGACAGGTAGCATCAGGTCTTGAGGCGTCCCACAAGTACCCAAGAAGTATAGCAGCAGTCAGTAGCTAGCTCTCAATTCTCTCAAAATCCCTACCACCAGGTGATAGTACGGAAGTTTTATACCCCATGTCTGTGCGTCACCAAGCTATATGGAAAAAAAACCATATGTATGCACATGTCTTTTCTCATTATTCTCCTAATGGTATAGTTTCCCATGAAAGTGGCCAGTTTTCATTGGAAACCATCCCAGGAGATAGGCGCATCCCGAAAGATAGGCGCATCCCAGCAGGTGTGTAATGCCTAACAGAGTGCCAAATAAGGATAAGAATATGTCAAACTTAATGAGAATAAAAATGTCAAATATAATGAGGATCCAAATATGTTGATTTGGGTTCATTCACAATTGAAATAAGGTTACATGAACTGTCTTTTATCTCAAGAGCAGCCATGTTGTATCTTCGACTCCATTTTGGTTTTCCATTACACCATGTCTACATGCCTAAATGCCTGAGTTGCCGCCATGTGATTGGCTGATTAAAAATTAAGTGTTAACGAGCAGTTGGACAGGTGTACCTAATAAAGTGGCCGGTGAGTGTATATTGTCACCTCTCTTAGATCCCTATGGCGCTATATATTGTGTCCTCTCTTAGATCCCTATGGCGCTATATATTGTGTCCTCTCTTAGATCCCTATGGCGCTATATATTGTCACTTCTCTTAGATCCCTATGGCGCTATATATTGTGTCCTCTCTTAGATCCCTATGGCGCTATATATTGTGTCCTCTCTTAGATCCCTATGGCGCTATATATTGTGTCCTCTCTTAGATCCCTATGGCGCTATATATTGTCACTTCTCTTAGATCCCTATGGCGCTATATATTGTGTCCTCTCTTAGATCCCTATGGCGCTATATATTGTGTCCTCTCTTAGATCCCTATGGCGCTATATATTGTCACTTCTCTTAGATCCCTATGGCGCTATATATTGTGTCCTCTCTTAGATCCCTATGGCGCTATATATTGTCACCTCTCTTAGATCCCTATGGCGCTATATATTGTCACCTCTCTTAGATCCCTATGGAGCTATATATTGTCACCTCTCTTAGATCCCTATGGCGCTATATATTGTGTCCTCTCTTAGATCCCTATGGCGCTATATATTGTGTCCTCTCTTAGATCCCTATGGCGCTATATATTGTGTCCTCTCTTAGATCCCTATGGCGCTATATATTGTGTCCTCTCTTAGATCCCTATGGCGCTATATATTGTGTCCTCTCTTAGATCCCTATGGCGCTATATATTGTGTCCTCTCTTAGATCCCTATGGCGCTATATATTGTGTCCTCTCTTAGATCCCTATGGCGCTATATATTGTGTCCTCTCTTAGATCCCTATGGCGCTATATATTGTGTCCTCTCTTAGATCCCTATGGCGCTATATATTGTGTCCTCTCTTAGATCCCTATGGCGCTATATATTGTGTCCTCTCTTAGATCCCTATGGCGCTATATATTGTGACCTTTATTCTGTTTCAGTAGGGCCTTTGGGCCACTAAATTCTTAAATGGATAGGATGTCACCAGAGCTGAACGGATGTTTATCATTTTTGTCGTTTTTGTGACAAGAAATCCACCCATTTTATTTTGTTTCTACTACTTTGAGGTTTATGTTCCGCCTCGTGTTCTCTGATGTGATAAGTTTCTGGTGTAAGCTGCGCCCAGATGTAACTGTATATTAGTAGTAGCTGTATGTCCGTGATAAGTATGTCCATATGACGGTTTGTACTCTGTAATGTATTATATTTGTGTATGTCCCCTATGATTTGTAAAGCGCTATGGAATATGATGGCGCTATATAAATAATGATTACTATATTGCTGATGAAGACACTGTGTGTTGCATATTGTGCTCAATGGGGAAACATGAAGGCTGTAGCTCTATGGCGGTATTATGTATTTCCTGTGTGTGATTGTGTCCAATTTTATTTAATAGGATAAATGACTCTCCCTTTACTGTATATAAGGAAATGAGAAAGAATTTTCTGTTCTAGAGGCATCTGAGGCCACTGTACTGTGATCCCATGACAACACTTCCTGTCTTGACTTCTTATCATCTTTGTCATAGGGACCAAGTGCAACATCCCCCACCGGGGCCTAGCCTTTTTCTCGGGGCCTGGAGTCAGCCGGGGCCCGCAGTACCTGAGTGGCTGGCGGTTGCGGCCTAGGCACGCTAGTGTCACGGTGCTTGGTATGGGGGACTGGAGGGCTGTCCTACAGCCTGGCAGGTCTCCAGCAGGGTGGTGTTGGCAAGAAATGATGAGGGAGAGGCTGCTATAGCGGATCTCCCTGGGGCAACCCTTTGGTCTCTAGAGTATGAGTCTCTGTGTGGTGGACAGGGTGCCTGTGGTGAGGGCAGCTGTAGTAACAGGGACCAGACGGAGGCAGAGGTTGAACAGAAACAACTTACAGTTCTTTATTGGAACCGACAGGAACATCAGCAACGTGCCTTTAACAAGATGGTGGAGTACTGGAGAGGTATTTGGAGGGAGCCACAGGATGTAGATCACCAGCCTGGATGCAGAGGGCAGGCTGGGAGATAGCTGTGTCCTAATAGGATGCTTCAGCTTCAGAGGTCGCACTAACATTTTTCCAGAAGGGTAAAAATACTCCTCTCACCATTTTTGAGGAGTATTTTTACCCGAGGAGGAGTATGAAAATTTCGGTAATACACATAGCACACTCACACAGCACACGCACACACTCCACACGCACACACTCCACACGCACACACTCCACACGCACACACAGCACACGCACACACTCCACACGCACACACAGCACACGCACACACTCCACACGCACACACTCCACACGCACACACTCCACACGCACACACTCCACACGCACACACTCCACACGCACACACTCCACACGCACACACTCCACACGCACACACTCCACACGCACACACTCCACACGCACACACTCCACACGCACACACTCCACACGCACACACTCCACACGCACACACTCCACACGCACACACTCCACACGCACACACTCCACACGCACACACTCCACACGCACACACTCCACACGCACACACTCCACACGCACACACTCCACACGCACACACTCCGCACTCACTCCACACGCACACACTCCGCACTCACTCCACACGCACACACTCCGCACTCACAGCACACGCACACACTCCGCACTCACAGCACACGCACACACTCCGCACTCACAGCACACGCACACACTCCGCACTCACAGCACACGCACACACTCCGCACTCACAGCACACGCACACACTCCGCACTCACAGCACACGCACACACTCCGCACTCACAGCACACGCACACACTCCGCACTCACAGCACACGCACACACTCCGCACTCACAGCACACACTCCGCACTCACAGCACACGCACACACTCCGCACACACAGCACACGCACACACTCCGCACACACAGCACACGCACACACTCCGCACACGCACACACTCCACACACACACTCCACACACACACACACACTCCACACACACACACACACTCCACACACACACACACTCCACACACACACACACACTCCACACACACACACTCCACACACACACACACTCCACACACACACACACTCCACACACACACACACTCCACACACACTCCACACTCACAGCACACTCACAGCACACGCACACACTCCACACTCACAGCACACTCACAGCACACGCACAGCACACGCACACACTCCACACTCACAGCACACGCACACACTCCACACTCACAGCACACGCACACACTCCACACTCACAGCACACGCACACACTCCACACTCACAGCACACGCACACACTCCACACTCACAGCACACGCACACACTCCACACTCACAGCACACGCACACACTCCACACTCACACACTCCACACACACTCCACACACACTCCACACTCACAGCACACGCACACACTCCACACTCACAGCACACGCACACACTCCACACTCACAGCACACGCACACACTCCACACTCACAGCACACGCACACACTCCACACTCACAGCACACGCACACACTCCACACTCACAGCACACGCACACACTCCACACTCACAGCACACGCACACACTCCACACTCACAGCACACGCACACACTCCACACTCACAGCACACGCACACACTCCACACTCACAGCACACGCACACACTCACAGCACACGCACACACTCCACACTCACAGCACACGCACACACTCCACACACTCCACACTCACAGCACACGCACACACTCCACACACACAGCACCGCACACACTCCACACTCACAGCACCGCACACACTCCACACACACAGCACCGCACACACTCCACACTCACAGCACCGCACACACTCCACACACACAGCACCGC
>NW_027285860.1:0-18980 GCF_040894005.1 Engystomops pustulosus | reverse complement strand
TGTGTGTGATGTATATGTTGAGTATTATGTTGTGTCAGATGCTCGGCAGGTGTGTGTGTGATGTATATGTTGAGTATTATGAGTATGATGTATATGTTGTGTATTATGAGTATGATGTATATGTTGTGTATTATGTTGTGTCTGATGCTCGGCAGGAGCTGTGTGTGTGATGTATATGTTGAGTATTATGAGTATGATGTATATGTTGTGTATTATGAGTATGATGTATATGTTGTGTATTATGTTGTGTCTGATGCTAGGCAGGAGCTGTGTGTGTGATGTATATGTTGTGTATTATGAGTATGATGTATATGTTGTGTATTATGTTGTGTCTGATGCTCGGCAGGTGTGTGTGTGATGTATATGTTGTGTATTATGAGTATGATGTATATGTTGTGTATTATGTTGTGTCTGATGCTCGGCAGGAGCTGTGTGTGTGATGTATATGTTGTGTATTATGTGTGTGATGTATATGTTGTGTATTATGTTGTGTCTGATGCTCGGCAGGAGCTGTGTGTGTGATGTATATGTTGTGTATTATGTTGTGTCTGATGCTCGTCAGGTGTGTGTGTGATGTATATGTTGTGTATTATGTTGTGTCTGATGCTCGGCAGGAGCTGTGTGTATGATGTATATGTAGTGTATTATGTAGTGTCTGATGCCCGGCAGGAGCTGTGTGTGTGATGTATATGTTGTGTATTATGTTGTGTCTGATGCTCGGCAGGAGCTGTGTGTGTGATGTATATGTTGTGTATTATGTTGTGTCTGATGCTCGGCAGGAGCTGTGTGTGTGATGTATATGTTGTGTATTATGTTGTGTCTGATGCTCGGCAGGAGCTGTGTGTGTGATGTATATGTTGTGTATTATGTTGTGTCTGATGCTCGGCAGGAGCTGTGTGTGTGATGTATATGTAGTGTATTATGTAGTGTCTGATGCCCGGCAGGAGCTGTGTGTGTGATGTATATGTAGTGTATTATGTAGTGTCTGATGCTCGGCAGGAGCTGTGTGTGTGATGTATATGTAGTGTATTATGTAGTGTCTGATGCTCGGCAGGTGTGTGTGTGATGTATATGTTGTGTATTATGTTGTGTCTGATGCTCGGCAGGAGCTGTGTGTGTGATGTATATGTTGTGTATTATGTTGTGTCTGATGCTCGGCAGGAGCTGTGTGTGTGATGTATATGTTGTGTATTATGTTGTGTCTGATGCTCGGCAGGAGCTGTGTGTGTGATGTATATGTTGTGTATTATGTTGTGTCTGATGCTCGGCAGGAGCTGTGTGTGTGATGTATATGTTGTGTATTATGAGTATGATGTATATGTTGTGTATTGTGTAGTGTCTGATGCTCGGCAGGAGCTGTGTGTGTGATGTATATGTTGTGTATTATGTTGTGTCTGATGCTCGGCAGGTGTGTGTGTGATGTATATGTTGTGTATTATGTTGTGTCTGATGCTCGGCAGGTGTGTGTGTGATGTATATGTTGTGTATTATGAGTATGATGTATATGTTGTGTATTATGTTGTGTCTGATGCTCGGCAGGAGCTGTGTGTGTGATGTATATGTTGTGTATTATGAGTATGATGTATATGTTGTGTATTATGTTGTGTCTGATGCTCGGCAGGTGTGTGTGTGATGTATATGTTGTGTATTATGTTGTGTCTGATGCTCGGCAGGTGTGTGTGTGATGTATATGTTGTGTATTATGTTGTGTCTGATGCTCGGCAGGAGCTGTGTGTGTGATGTATATGTTGTGTATTATGTTGTGTCAGATGCTCGGCAGGTGTGTGTGTGATGTATATGTTGAGTATTATGTTGTGTCAGATGCTCGGCAGGTGTGTGTGTGATGTATATGTTGAGTATTATGAGTATGATGTATATGTTGTGTATTATGAGTATGATGTATATGTTGTGTATTATGTTGTGTCTGATGCTAGGCAGGAGCTGTGTGTGTGATGTATATGTTGTGTATTATGAGTATGATGTATATGTTGTGTATTATGTTGTGTCTGATGCTCGGCAGGTGTGTGTGTGATGTATATGTTGTGTATTATGAGTATGATGTATATGTTGTGTATTATGTTGTGTCTGATGCTCGGCAGGAGCTGTGTGTGTGATGTATATGTTGTGTATTATGAGTATGATGTATATGTTGTGTATTATGTTGTGTCTGATGCTCGGCAGGTGTGTGTGTGATGTATATGTTGTGTATTATGTTGTGTCTGATGCTCGGCAGGTGTGTGTGTGATGTATATGTTGTGTATTATGTTGTGTCAGATGCTCGGCAGGTGTGTGTGTGATGTATATGTTGAGTATTATGTTGTGTCAGATGCTCGGCAGGTGTGTGTGTGATGTATATGTTGTGTATTATGAGTATGATGTATATGTTGTGTATTATGAGTATGATGTATATGTTGTGTATTATGTTGTGTCTGATGCTCGGCAGGAGCTGTGTGTGTGATGTATATGTTGAGTATTATGAGTATGATGTATATGTTGTGTATTATGAGTATGATGTATATGTTGTGTATTATGTTGTGTCTGATGCTCGGCAGGAGCTGTGTGTGTGATGTATATGTTGAGTATTATGAGTATGATGTATATGTTGTGTATTATGAGTATGATGTATATGTTGTGTATTATGTTGTGTCTGATGCTAGGCAGGAGCTGTGTGTGTGATGTATATGTTGTGTATTATGAGTATGATGTATATGTTGTGTATTATGTTGTGTCTGATGCTCGGCAGGTGTGTGTGTGATGTATATGTTGTGTATTATGAGTATGATGTATATGTTGTGTATTATGTTGTGTCTGATGCTCGGCAGGAGCTGTGTGTGTGATGTATATGTTGTGTATTATGTGTGTGATGTATATGTTGTGTATTATGTTGTGTCTGATGCTCGGCAGGAGCTGTGTGTGTGATGTATATGTTGTGTATTATGTTGTGTCTGATGCTCGTCAGGTGTGTGTGTGATGTATATGTTGTGTATTATGTTGTGTCTGATGCTCGGCAGGAGCTGTGTGTATGATGTATATGTAGTGTATTATGTAGTGTCTGATGCCCGGCAGGAGCTGTGTGTGTGATGTATATGTTGTGTATTATGTTGTGTCTGATGCTCGGCAGGAGCTGTGTGTGTGATGTATATGTTGTGTATTATGTTGTGTCTGATGCTCGGCAGGAGCTGTGTGTGTGATGTATATGTTGTGTATTATGTTGTGTCTGATGCTCGGCAGGAGCTGTGTGTGTGATGTATATGTTGTGTATTATGTTGTGTCTGATGCTCGGCAGGAGCTGTGTGTGTGATGTATATGTAGTGTATTATGTAGTGTCTGATGCCCGGCAGGAGCTGTGTGTGTGATGTATATGTAGTGTATTATGTAGTGTCTGATGCTCGGCAGGAGCTGTGTGTGTGATGTATATGTTGTGTATTATGTAGTGTCTGATGCTCGGCAGGAGCTGTGTGTGTGATGTATATGTTGTGTATTATGTTGTGTCTGATGCTCGGCAGGAGCTGTGTGTGTGATGTATATGTTGTGTATTATGTTGTGTCTGATGCTCGGCAGGAGCTGTGTGTGTGATGTATATGTTGTGTATTATGAGTATGATGTATATGTTGTGTATTGTGTAGTGTCTGATGCTCGGCAGGAGCTGTGTGTGTGATGTATATGTTGTGTATTATGTTGTGTCTGATGCTCGGCAGGTGTGTGTGTGATGTATATGTTGTGTATTATGTTGTGTCTGATGCTCGGCAGGTGTGTGTGTGATGTATATGTTGTGTATTATGAGTATGATGTATATGTTGTGTATTATGTTGTGTCTGATGCTCGGCAGGAGCTGTGTGTGTGATGTATATGTTGTGTATTATGAGTATGATGTATATGTTGTGTATTATGTTGTGTCTGATGCTCGGCAGGTGTGTGTGTGATGTATATGTTGTGTATTATGTTGTGTCTGATGCTCGGCAGGTGTGTGTGTGATGTATATGTTGTGTATTATGTTGTGTCTGATGCTCGGCAGGAGCTGTGTGTGTGATGTATATGTTGTGTATTATGTTGTGTCAGATGCTCGGCAGGTGTGTGTGTGATGTATATGTTGAGTATTATGTTGTGTCAGATGCTCGGCAGGTGTGTGTGTGATGTATATGTTGAGTATTATGAGTATGATGTATATGTTGTGTATTATGAGTATGATGTATATGTTGTGTATTATGTTGTGTCTGATGCTAGGCAGGAGCTGTGTGTGTGATGTATATGTTGTGTATTATGAGTATGATGTATATGTTGTGTATTATGTTGTGTCTGATGCTCGGCAGGTGTGTGTGTGATGTATATGTTGTGTATTATGAGTATGATGTATATGTTGTGTATTATGTTGTGTCTGATGCTCGGCAGGAGCTGTGTGTGTGATGTATATGTTGTGTATTATGAGTATGATGTATATGTTGTGTATTATGTTGTGTCTGATGCTCGGCAGGTGTGTGTGTGATGTATATGTTGTGTATTATGTTGTGTCTGATGCTCGGCAGGAGCTGTGTGTGTGATGTATATGTTGTGTATTATGTTGTGTCTGATGCTCGGCAGGAGTTGTGTGTGTGATGTACAGGCAGTCCCCGGGTTACATACAAGATAGGGACTGTAGGTTTGTTCTTAAGTTGAATTTGTATGTAAGTCGAAACTGTATATTTTATCATTGTAGTTCCCGACAATTTTTTTTTTTGCCCCAGTGACAATTGGAGTTTCAAATTTTTTTGCTGTAATAGGTCCAAGAATTATCAATAAAGCTTCATTACAGACAATTTTAAGCTGATTATTGCAGTCTGGGACTATTTTAAAGCATCCAGAGAGCTTCACCAGAGGTCACAGTGGGCAGAGGGGTCCGTCTGTAACTATGGGTTGTCTGTAAGTCGGGTGTCCTTAAGTAGGGGACCGCCTGTATATGTTGTGTATTATGTTGTGTCTGATGCTCGGCAGGAGCTGTGTGTGTGATGTATATGTAGTGTATTATGTTGTGTCTGATGCTCGGCAGGAGCTGTGTGTGTGATGTATATGTTGTGTATTATGTTGTGTCTGATGCTCGGCAGGAGCTGTGTGTGTGATGTATATGTTGTGTATTATGTAGTGTCTGATGCTCGGCAGGAGCTGTGTGTGTGATGTATATGTTGTGTATTATGAGTATGATGTATATGTTGTGTATTATGAGTATGATGTATATGTTGTGTATTATGAGTATGATGTATATGTTGAGTATTATGAGTATGATGTGTATGTTGTGTATTATGAGTATGATGTATATGTAGTGTATTATGAGTATGATGTATATGTTGAGTATTATGAGTATGATGTATATGTTGTGTATTATGTTGTGTCTGATGCTCGGCAGGAGCTGTGTGTGTGATGTATATGTAGTGTATTATGTAGTGTCTGATGCCCGGCAGGAGCTGTGTGTGTGATGTATATGTTGTGTATTATGTTGTGTCTGATGCTCAGCAGGAGCTGTGTGTGTGATGTATATGTTGAGTATTATGAGTATGATGTATATGTTGTGTATTATGAGTATGATGTATATGTTGTGTATTATGTTGTGTCTGATGCTCGGCAGGAGCTGTGTGTGTGATGTATATGTTGTGTATTATGTTGTGTCTGATGCTCGGCAGGTGTGTGTGTGATGTATATGTTGTGTATTATGTTGTGTCTGATGCTCGGCAGGAGCTGTGTGTGTGATGTATATGTTGTGTATTATGAGTATGATGTATATGTTGTGTATTATGTTGTGTCTGATGCTCGGCAGGAGCTGTGTGTGTGATGTATATGTTGTGTATTATGAGTATGATGTATATGTTGTGTATTATGTTGTGTCTGATGCTCGGCAGGAGCTGTGTGTGTGATGTATATGTTGTGTATTATGAGTATGATGTATATGTTGTGTATTATGAAGTGTCTGATGCTCGGCAGGAGCTGTGTGTGTGATGTATATGTTGTGTATTATGTTGTGTCTGATGCTCGGCAGGAGCTGTGTGTGTGATGTATATGTTGTGTATTATGTTGTGTCTGATGCTCGGCAGGAGCTGTGTGTGTGATGTGCTACACCTGGAGCCTGGACGCTGCATGTCGGAATAATTGGATATAGCGGAGAACTCACAGGATTTCAGGTTAAGACAATATTTTTGTTGTTTTTCTTTGTCACTTATTATTTGCCGAGATCATTGGGGTTCCTGCATGTAAGTTGCTGAGTTTTAGGGACTCACACCTGCTCTTAAATTAACTAAATAAGACGTAATCTTCTTATGAGTCCATTCATCGTGGAGGATTCTTACCTAGCGCTCCAGGTGTTGTACTACAATAGGTATCTGGTAACCTGCACCTGTACCAGGTTATTACCCGTGTCCCAAAATCATCTCCACAAAATAAAATACTTCTTTGATGAGAAATTATGGTGCAAAGTAATAACAATCACCACAAAGGGATGAAAACTGTTTTTAATTCAACTTTTCTTTTATCATGTTTTCTCATAGTCATCCTTGATGTGTGTTTAAATGTAGCAATAGTGAGTGCAGCTCTGGAGTATAATACAGGATGTAACTCAGGATCAGTACAGGATAAGTAATGTCATGTATGTACACAGTGACTGCACCAGCAGCAGAATAGTGAGTGCAGCTCTGGGGTATAATACAGGATGTAACTCAGGATCAGTACAGGATAAGTAATGTCATGTATGTACACAGTGACTACACCAGCAGCAGAATAGTGAGTGCAGCTCTGGGGTATAATACAGGATGTAACTCAGGATCAGTACAGGATAAGTAATGTCATGTATGTACACAGTGACTGCACCAGCAGCAGAATAGTGAGTGCAGCTCTGGGGCATAATACAGGATGTAACTCAGGATCAGTACAGGATAAGTAATGTCATGTATGTACACAGTGACTGCACCAGCAGCAGAATAGTGAGTGCAGCTCTGGAGTATAATACAGGATGTAACTCAGGATCAGTACAGGATAAGTAATGCCATGTATGTACACAGTGACTGCAACAGCAGCAGAATAGTGAGTGCAGCTCTGGAGTATAATACAGGATGTAACTCAGGATCAGTACAGGATAAGTAATGTCATGTATGTACACAGTGACTGCACCAGCAGCAGAATAGTGAGTGCAGCTCTGGGGTATAATACAGGATGTAACTCAGGATCAGTACAGGATAAGTAATGTCATGTATGTACACAGTGACTGCACCAGCAGCAGAATAGTCAGTGCAGCTCTGGGGTATAATACAGGATGTAACTCAGGATCAGCACAGGATAAGTAATGTCATGTATGTACACAGTGACTGCACCAGCAGCAGAATAGTGAGTGCAGCTCTGGAGTATAATACAGGATGTAACTCAGGATCAGTACAGGATAAGTAATGGCATGTATGTACACAGTGACTGCACCAGCAGCAGAATAGTGAGTGCAGCTTTGGGGTATAATACAGGATGTAACTCAGGATCAGTACAGGATAAGTAATGCCATGTATGTACACAGTGACTGCACCAGCAGCAGAATAGTGAGTGCAGCTCTGGAGTATAATACAGGATGTAACTCAGGATCAGTACAGGATAAGTAATGTCATGTATGTACACAGTGACTGCACCAGCAGCAGAATAGTGAGTGCAGCTCTGGGGTATAATACAGGATGTAACTCAGGATCAGTACAGGATAAGTAATGTCATGTATGTACACAGTGACTGCACCAGCAGCAGAATAGTGAGTGCAGCTCTGGGGTATAATACAGGACGTAACTCAGGATCAGTACAGGATAAGTAATGTCATGTATGTACACAGTGACTGCACAAGCAGCAGAATAGTGAGTGCAGCTCTGGTGTATAATACAGGATGTAACTCAGGATCAGTACAGGATAAGTAATGTCATGTATGTACCCAGTGACTGCACCAGCAGCAGAATAGTGAGTGCAGCTCTGGAGTATAATACAGGATGTAACTCAGGATCAGTACAGGATAAGTAATGTCATGTATGTACACAGTGACTGCACCAGCAGCAGAATAGTGAGTGCAGCTCTGGGTATAATACTGGATGTAACTCAGGATCAGTACAGGATAAGTAATGTCATGTATGTACACAGTGACTGCACCAGCAGCAGAATAGTGAGTGCAGCTCTGGAGTATAATACAGGATGTAACTCAGGATCAGTACAGGATAAGTAATGTAATGTATGTACACAGTGACTGCACCAGCAGCAGAATAGTGAGTGCAGCTCTGGGGTATAATACAGGATGTAACTCAGGATCAGTACAGGATAAGTAATGTCATGTATGTACACAGTGACTGCACCAGCAGCAGAATAGTGAGTGCAGCTCTGGAGTATAATACAGGATGTAACTCAGGATCAGTACAGGATAAGTAATGTCATGTATGTACACAGTGACTGCACCAGCAGCAGAATAGTGAGTGCAGCTCTGGGTATAATACTGGATGTAACTCAGGATCAGTACAGGATAAGTAATGTCATGTATGTACACAGTGACTGCACCAGCAGCAGAATAGTGAGTGCAGCTCTGGAGTATAATACAGGATGTAACTCAGGATCAGTACAGGATAAGTAATGTCATGTATGTACCCAGTGACTGCAACAGCAGCAGAATAGTGAGTGCAGCTCTGGAGTATAATACAGGATGTAACTCAGGATCAGTACAGGATAAGTAATGTAATGTATGTACACAGTGACTGCACCAGCAGCAGAATAGTGAGTGCAGCTCTGGAGTATAATACAGGATGTAACTCAGGATCAGTACAGGATAAGTAATGTCATGTATGTACAGTGACTGCACCAGCAGCAGAATAGTGAGTGCAGCTCTGGGGTATAATACAGGATGTAACTCAGGATCAGTACAGGATAAGTAATGTCATGTATGTACACAGTGACTGCACCAGCAGCAGAATAGTGAGTGCAGCTCTGGGGTATAATACAGGATGTAACTCAGGATCAGTACAGGGTAGGTAATGTCATGTATGTACATAGTGACTGCACCAGCAGCAGAATAGTGAGTGCAGCTCTGGAGTATAATACAGGATGTAACTCAGGATCAGTACAGGATAAGTAATGTCATGTATGTACACAGTGACTGCACCAGCAGCAGAATAGTGAGTGCAGCTCTGGAGTATAATACAGGATGTAACTCAGGATCAGTACAGGATAAGTAATGTCATGTATGTACACAGTGACTGCACCAGCAGCAGAGTAGTGAGTGCAGCTCTGGGGTATAATACAGGATGTAACTCAGGATCAGTACAGGATAAGTAATGTCATGTATGTACACAGTGACTGCACCAGCAGCAGAGTAGTGAGTGCAGCTCTGGGGTATAATACAGGATGTAACTCAGGATCAGTACAGGGTAGGTAATGTCATGTATGTACATAGTGACTGCACCAGCAGCAGAATAGTGAGTGCAGCTCTGGGGTATAATACATATATCACACTACAGTATATTGGGGGTGGTAGTTTGGTATCAGGTCAGTGTATTTTGCAGATACTTTGGGGCTTGCACAG
The DNA here is from genome assembly GCF_040894005.1 of Engystomops pustulosus. NCBI lineage: Eukaryota > Metazoa > Chordata > Amphibia > Anura > Leptodactylidae > Engystomops > Engystomops pustulosus. The sequence continues at coordinate 9,436 of NW_027285860.1, read as the reverse complement.
TGTTTGCAGGGAGATTGCGCAGTAACCTGTGAAATAGTTGTATTCTCTAAGGACAGGTCCTCACCGTTTACCAGCAAGTAAATTTCCTCCTCACACAAATCTGTATGCGAGATATGGTAATTTCATTATGATTAATTGCATGCAAAGCAGTTTTAATCATTGAATATAGAACTGCCGTTAATTTTGCATTAATGCTAAATGCCAGGACTATGAGAGAGCGGAGCTAATCTTCCCTTATGTGGAGACGTGGGGCCCATATAGAATGTGTACATCATTGCACAGTGTCACAGGGTTCTGTATTGTTCGGTTCCTTACTGAGGACCCGTGCACCATCCATCCATCCATCCAGGTTATGCCAGTGTTATCATCCACTACGCTGATGTTATAAATGTAGCAAGGGCTGGTGATGCTCGGCAGTGGCTCCACCATTCCTTCCTCTGTGACTACTGAAGGCCCAAAAGGAGAGCAACCAAGTGATCACAGACCTCCCACCCACCAGCACTAACACCCAGGATTGGAAAATCTCTTATCTCTGGTGTTTAACCCCTTTGGTATGACGGCGGTGACTAAGTGGGTGCATTGGCACCCTACGATCGCTGCTGTAGGGGTAGCCCGGGGGTCCTCTGAGAAACTGACAGTATAATGCACTGCACTACATAAGCTGCACAGTGCATTGTAAAAGAGATCAACTGTTCTCATGTCAGTGCCCCCTCATGGGGCAAAATAATTAAAAAGAAAAATTATAAAAAAATAAATAAATAAAGGTTATATTAAAAAAATATATAGAAAACGGCAAACACATAAAAATCACCTATAAAAATAAGAAAGTAAAATCATGCACATTTTGTGGTTCAACATTCTTACCAACCCAGGCTAAAAATCATAGTACCGTATATACTTGAGTATAAGCCGAGGCCCCTAATTTTACCACAAAAACCTTGTAAAACCTATATATTTTTTACTCGAGTATAAGCTGAGTTTGGCTTTTCAGCACATTTTTTTGTGCTGAAAAACAAGGCTTATACTCGAGTATATAAGGTATTTATCCTGTACGACAAAAACCTGAAAAAAAATTAAAAAAAACGATGGCCAAATTAACATCAACTATCACACAAAAAGTTATATTAAACGCACTTAAAAAGCTTTATGTGGACCTCAATTGTGAACAAATGGAATCTACGGATTTTCACATAAAAAATTAAGCCCCCTTACAGCCTCATTGACAAAAAAAATTAAAAAAATGATGGCGCTTGGAAAGGGTTTTTACCCCCAAAAAAGGATTTTATTATACAAATTAAGTGATTTAAAAAGGAAAAAAAAAACTCAAAATTTGCTACTGCTGTGTGCAGATTGAGCCACAGAAAAAAGTTTTTATGGTTTCGAAATTAATGTAGTTTTTTTTTTCTATTAAAACTAAAATTTGATTTCTTTTTTTAAATATACGGTACAGAAAGGGTTCATATAAGTTCAACAGTAGGAAATATAAAACCCAAAATTGTGCTTTTAAAAACGGCATTTTATCCCACAAAAAACAAGACCCCATACAGCTAGAGTGATCTGAAAATATAAAAGTTATAGCTTTTATTGACATAAATAATTGAGGGATACAAGATGTACAAAGTCGTCCTATTAATGGATTCTACTCCCCCTGAGAAGTTTTAAAAAGTGACTTCCTTTTAGGAATGTCCCTATGCTGAGTTTTGTCGTTATAAATTGCCCCTTATAAAAAAAAAAAAAGATCCTTAAGTTTTACTTCTGTGATATCTCTGTAGGTAGGAGACCCCCTTATATAATTGTCCGCTCTCCCCCGTGACTCCCGTGTGACCTGTTGCTGTTGGCTGCTGTTTATCCCGTAGATGTTCGCGTCTCACGGATTGCAGCTTCTTGTGATTTGTCACTTCCCTCTGTGTACAGGAGTGCGGCAGCCGGCAGATGTGGCTGATATACACGGGTGTCAGGCGAGATGTTGTTTTTCTTCTCTTCTTTTTTATTTTGGAAAGGAAGAAATTCAAAAATACTCCGAAATCTTTCAATGTTGAAGAAATGTTATATAAAAAATGACACAAAAACATTATTTCCTCAGAAAGTTACAGTCATTTCCTTACTGATAGATGCGGACGCTCATGGTCTGACTATGATGGGGGCGAGGGGCTTCTTTTTTCTGTCCCTATTTACACAGCATACCACCATGTAATATAAAATGCATACAGCGTACCACCATGTAACATAAAATGCATACAGCATATCACCATGTAGTATAAAATGCATACAGCGTGTGTCGCCATGTAGTATAAAATGCATACAGTGTACCACCATGTAGTATAAAATGCATACAGTGTACCACCATGTAGTATAAAATGCATACAGCGTATCACCATGTAGTATAAAATGCATACAGCGTACCACCATGTAGTATAAAATGCATACAGCGTACCACTATGTAGTATAAAATGCATACAGCGTATCACCATATAGTATAAAATGCATACAGCGTACCACCATGTAGTATAAAATGCACACAGCATACCACTATGTAGTATAAAATGCATACAGCGTATTGCCATGTAGTATTAAATACATACAGCGTACCGCCATGTAGTATAAAATGCATACAGCATACCACCATGTAGTATAAAATGCATACAGCATACCACCATGTAGTATAAAATGCATACAGCGTGTCGCCATGTAGCATAAAATGCATACAGTGTACCACCATGTAATATAAAATGCATACAGTGTACCACCATTTAGTATAAAATGCATACAGCGTGTTGCCATGTAGTATTAAATGCATACAGTGTACCACCATGTAGTATAAAATGCATACAGTGTATCACCATGTAGTATAAAATGCATACAGTGTACCACCATGTAGTATAAAATGCATATAGCATACCACCATGTAGTATAAAATGCATACAGTGTGCCACCATGCAGTATAAAATGCAAACAGTGTACCACCATGTAGTATAAAATGCATACAGCGTGTGTCGCCATGTAGTATAAAATGCATACAGCGTATCACCATGTAGTATAAAATGCATACAGCATACCACCATGTAGTATAAAATGCATACAGCGTACCGCCATGTAGTATAAAATGCATACAGCGTATCACCATGTAGTCTAAAATGCATACATTGTCTGTGTCCTGGGATGTGCACCCAACCTATATCCTTTATCCAGAGGGTTGCTACAACCCCTTTTTTGTCATATATATATATATATATATATATATATATATATACACACACACACATCTATACATATATATATATACATGTGGGGGATGTTTGCCGGAGCCGGGGGGAATTGGAGTCGGAGCGGGGGGTGGGGATGCGGGGAGGGGAAGATTGAAGTTGGGGAGCCGGAGCGGGGAGCAGAGTGCAGTATGCGCAAAGTGGGGGAACCTGGAGCGGACTTTGGGCTGGTGCATGTGACAGTGGGCAGGTACCTGTGCCTGCTGGTGGGCAGAAGTGCCGACTGGTGGGCAGGTGAATGTGGCGGGCAGGGGGATGTGCATGAACCTGAGCCCGCGGGAGGACGTGCTGGCTGGCGGACGGGTGAACAAGGCGGGAAGGGGGATGTGCAGGGATGTACCTGTGACGGTTGGCGGTCATGAGGATCTTCTGGGCTCTTCCAGATCTTTGTGGGTGAATGTGGTGGGAGCCCAATGCCGCCCCATGTCTCCAGCAGGAGGCGCGCCGCCTGAGGTGAGAATCTCAACTCGCCTCATGCCAGGTGCGCCCCTGCCTAATACTATGTGCCCGCAGCCTGCAGTGTACAGTGTGTACAGGGTCTGATGTTCCTCCTCACCCTGGACACATGACAGTGCAGGGGTATTGGATCTCTTATCCTTGTTGGTGGATGCTGCGGTTGGTGTTGCCGCCATTGTCTTGCCGGATGTCGGAGCGGATCCCGGTGACTGTTTGTATTTGTTTCCTATTAGCTCCTGCAATCAGTTTATTATTTTCCTTATGCGAGATTAGTTAATTTGTGTTGCCAGCAATGTTTTCACATGTTTTCTAAGCAAAACGCAAGGATATAATAGCGTAGATACTCTCCAGCAGCAGCACCGCCGCAGCAGCACGCATGTCTGTCACTGCTCATGCATAGACGCTCCAAAGTAATTAATGCTAATAACATCTTAATGTGCTCATGAGATCGTAATGAGCAGAAATGAAGGCTCTGATTACAGATAGGAAGCTCTGTGTATGTTTTGGCTTCCAACAATTTTTCAGGTTTTTTTTTTTCTTTATAACAGACAACAATTTTAGAACTTGCCCGTGATTACATCAGACCTGGGGGTTTTTTCCCCTTTTTTTCGCAGTTGTTTTTTAATTTTCATTTGTTTTACTGTTGTGTTTTTTAACATCTCAATTTTGATCACATCACACTTTTACAATGGGCTATGAAAGAAAATATCTCTACCAGTTACAGAATGTAAGTTTTATTTATGAAGCAAAGAAATGATGAACTGGCCTCATGTTCTTATGGAGAAGAGACAACCTGTGCCCTCCTTATTAGCAACATCTTAGAAGTATAATACAGGTTGTAACTCAGGATCAGTACAGGATAAGTAATGTCATGTATGTACACAGTGACTGCACCAGCAGCAGAATAGTGAGTGCAGCTCTGGGGTATAATACAGGATGTAACTCAGGATCAGTACAGAATAAGTAATGTCATGTATGTACACAGTGACTGCACCAGCAGCAGAATAGTGAGTGCAGCTCTGGGGTATAATACAGGATGTAACTCAGGGTCAGTACAGGATAAGTAATGTCATGTATGTACACAGTGACTGCACCAGCAGCAGAATAGTGAGTGCAGCTCTGGGGTATAATACAGGATGCAACTCAGGATCAGTACAGGATAAGTAATGTCATGTATGTACACAGTGACTGCACCAGCAGCAGAATAGTGAGTGCAGCTCTGGAGTATAATACAGGATGTAACTCAGGATCAGTACAGGATAAGTAATGTCATGTATGTACACAGTGACTGCACCAGCAGCAGAATAGTGAGTGCAGCTCTGGAGTATAATACATGATGTAACTCAGGATCAGTACAGGATAAGTAATGTCATGTATGTACACAGTGACTGCACCAGCAGCAGAATAGTGAGTGCAGCTCTGGGGTATAATACAGGATGTAACTCAGGATCAGTACAGGATAAGTAATGTCATGTATGTACACAGTGACTGCACCAGCAGCAGAATAGTGAGTGCAGCTCTGGGGTATAATACATGATAAGTACACATTGTGGGGTAACATACATTTTGGGTTCAATCTTCTTTTAAAATATTTGGAAAGGTTTAACTTCTTCTTTCTCTAATATTTTTTTCTGCAGGATTCCAAATTTTAGGATTTATTTTTCTGATGATAATTCATGCATCTTGCCAACTCCAAAATATTCACATTGGCGCTTAGATCTGGTTCACTGGCTCTTGCATTATACATGACCCTTCTCCACCCTTCAGGTGCCAGTCCGATCACTCTGAGCGGGCGAGGGCTCCTCTGACCACATGCATTTTGATGTTTTTGTTGTCCCGTTGTTTTATATTGTGGGGTTTTTGTGTAGTGATTGTGGTTTCCTGCCCCATTGTTCCATGTGTACAGTATATGATCATTAAATCCTGAATGTCCTTATGGTCCTGGTGTTATCTCTGACATCTGCCTGAGGTCCCTTTCTCTGCTGTAGTAAGGTGACTCTTCAGATCCTTGTTTCGCCAATGGTGTCTGTCTATAGGGTTAAATAGAGGAAAGACAATACAGTAAGGGGGATATATACTACTATGGGCATAACTTGTGTCTCACGGGATGAACCATCTGCACAGCACCCACTACATGCAATCACTGGCAATGCAAATAGTAGACGGCTGCACATTGATGCCATTCAGGAGATGCTGAAAAGAAACGTCAGATCTGTCAGAGCAGCGAATAGTCAAGAAAAACGGATGGACGTAAGAAACAATGAATAAATGAACACTCAGACCCAGACCCTACACTGTCCTCTCCATACATCTCTCCTAATCTCCTGATACCTCCTCACATGTAATCTCCAGTCCTCACCCTGTCCTCTCCATACATCTCTCCTAATCTCCTGATATATATCACATGTAATCTCCAGTCCTCCCCCTGTCCTCTCCATACATCTCTCCTAATCTCCTGATATACATCACATGTAATCTCCAGTCCTCCCCCTGTCCTCTCCATACATCTCTCCTAATCTCCTGATATATATCACATGTAATCTCCAGTCCTCACCCTGTCCTCTCCATACATCTCTCCTAATCTCCTCATATATATCACATGTAATCTCCAGTCCTCCCCCTGTCCCCTCCATACATCTCTCCTAATCTCCTGATATATATATCACATGTAATCTCCAGTCCTCACCCTGTCCTCTCCATACATCTCTCCTAATCTCCTGATATATATCACATGTAATCTCCAGTCCTCCCCCTCTCCTCTCCATACATCTCTCCTAATCTCCTGATATATATCACATGTAATCTCCAGTCCTCACACTGTCCTCTCCATACATCTCTCCTAATCTCCTGATATATATCACATGTAATCTCCAGTCCTCTCCCTGTCCTCTCCATACATCTCTCCTAATCTCCTGATATATATCACATGTAATCTCCAGTCCTCACACTGTCCTCTCCATACATCTCTCCTAATCTCCTGATATATATCACATGTAATCTTCAGTCCTCCCCCTGTCCTCTCCATACATCTCTCCTAATCTCCTGATATATATCACATGTAATCTCCAGTCCTCACCCTGTCCTCTCCATACATCTCTCCTAATCTCCTGATATATATCACATGTAATCTCCAGTCCTCACCCTGTCCTCTCCATACATCTCTACTAATCTCCTGATATCTCCTCACTTGTAATCTCCAGTCCTCACCCTGTCCTCTCCATACATCTCTCCTAATCTCCTGATATATATCACATGTAATCTCCAGTCCTCCCCCTGTCCTCTCCATACATCTCTCCTAATCTCCTGATATATATCACATGTAATCTCCAGTCCTCCCCCTGTCCTCTCCATACATCTCTCCTAATCTCCTGATATATATCACATGTAATCTCCAGTCCTCCCCCTGTCCTCTCCATACATCTCTCCTAATCTCCTGATATATATCACATGTAATCTCCAGTCCTCCCCCTGTCCCCTCCATACATCTCTCCTAATCTCCTGATATATATCACATGTAATCTCCAGTCCTCCCCCTGTCCTCTCCATACATCTCTCCTAATCTCCTGATATATATCACATGTAATCTCCAGTCCTCACCCTGTCCTCTCCATACATCTCTCCTAATCTCCTCATATATATCACATGTAATCTCCAGTCCTCCCCCTGTCCTCTCCATACATCTCTCCTAATCTCCTGATATATATCACATGTAATCTCCAGTCCTCACCCTGTCCTCTCCATACATCTCTCCTAATCTCCTGATATATATCACATGTAATCTCCAGTCCTCCCCCTGTCCCCTCCATACATCTCTCCTAATCTCCTGATATATATCACATGTAATCTCCAGTCCTCACCCTGTCCCCTCCATACATCTCTCCTAATCTCCTGATATATATCACATGTAATCTCCAGTCCTCACCCTGTCCTCTCCATACATCTCTCCTAATCTCCTGATATATATCACATGTAATCTCCAGTCCTCACCCTGTCCTCTCCATACATCTCTCCTAATCTCCTGATATATATCACATGTAATCTCCAGTCCTCCCCCTGTCCTCTCCATACATCTCTCCTAATCTCCTGATATATATCACATGTAATCTCCAGTCCTCCCCCTGTCCTCTCCATACATCTCTCCTAATCTCCTGATATATATCACATGTAATCTCCAGTCCTCCCCCTGTCCTCTCCATACATCTCTCCTAATCTCCTGATATATATCACATGTAATCTCCAGACCTCCCCCTGTCCTCTCCATACATCGCTCCTAATCTCCTGATATATATCACATGTAATCTCCAGTCCTCCCCCTGTCCTCTCCATACATCTCTCCTAATCTCCTGATATATATCACATGTAATCTCCAGTCCTCACCCTGTCCCCTCCATACATCTCTCCTAATCTCCTGATATATATCACATGTAATCTCCAGTCCTCACCCTGTCCTCTCCATACATCTCTCCTAATCTCCTGATATATATCACATGTAATCTCCAGTCCTCACCCAGTCCTCTCCATACATCTCTCCTAATCTCCTGATATATATCACATGTAATCTCCAGTCCTCACCCTGTCCTCTCCATTCATCTCTCCTAATCTCCTGATATATATCACATGTAATCTCCAGTCCTCCCCCTGTCCTCTCCATACATCTCTCCTAATCTCCTGATATATATCACATGTAATCTCCAGTCCTCACACTGTCCTCTCCATACATCTCTCCTAATCTCCTGATATATATCACATGTAATCTCCAGTCCACACCCTGTCCTCTCCATACATCTCTCCTAATCTCCTGATATATATCACATGTAATCTCCAGTCCTCACCCTGTCCTCTCCATACATCTCTCCTAATCTCCTGATATATATCACATGTAATCTCCTGTCCTCCCCCTGTCCTCTCCATACATCTCTCCTAATCTCCTGATATATATCACATGTAATCTCCAGTCCTCCCCCTGTCCTCTCCATACATCTCTGCTAATCTCCTGATATATATCACATGTAATCTCCAGTCCACACACTGTCCCCTCCATACATCTCTCCTAATCTCCTGATATATATCACATGTAATCTCCAGTCCTCACCCTGTCCTCTCCATACATCTCTCCTAATCTCCTGATATATATCACATGTAATCTCCAGTCCTCCCCCTGTCCTCTCCATACATCTCTCCTAATCTCCTGATATATATCACATGTAATCTCCAGTCCTCACCCTGTCCTCTCCATACATCTCTCCTAATCTCCTGATATATATCACATGTAATCTCCTGTCCTCCCCCTGTCCTCTCCATACATCTCTCCTAATCTCCTGATATATATCACATGTAATCTCCAGTCCTCACCCTGTCCTCTCCATACATCTCTCCTAATCTCCTGATATATATCACATGTAATCTCCAGTCCTCACCCTGTCCTCTCCATACATCTCTCCTAATCTCCTGATATATATCACATGTAATCTCCAGTCCTCCCCCTGTCCTCTCCATACATCTCTCCTAATCTCCTGATATATATCACATGTAATCTCCAGTCCTCACACTGTCCTCTCCATACATCTCTCCTAATCTCCTGATATATATCACATGTAATCTCCAGTCCTCACCCTGTCCTCTCCATACATCTCTCCTAATCTCCTGATATATATCACATGTAATCTCCAGTCCTCACCCTGTCCTCTCCATACATCTCTCCTAATCTCCTGATATAT
>NW_027285859.1:0-19142 GCF_040894005.1 Engystomops pustulosus | reverse complement strand
GCCCAGCTACTACCAGACACATCCTGTATACAGCCAGTACTACCTCAGCCCGGCTACTACCAGACACATCCGGTATACAGCCAGTACTACCTCAGCCCGGCTACTACTAGAAACATCCTGTATACAGCCAGTACTACCTCAGCCCAGCTACTACCAGACACATCCTGTATACAGCCAGTACTACCTCATCCCAACTACTACCAGACACATTCTGTATACAGCCAGTACTACCTCAACCCAGCTACTACCAGACACATCCTGTATACAGCCAGTACTACCTCAGCCCGGCTACTACCAGACACATCCTGTATACAGCCAGTACTACCTCAGTCCGGCTACTACCAGACACATCCTGTATACAGCCAGTACTACCTCAGTCCGGCTACTACCAGACACATCCTGTATACAGCCAGTACTAGCTCAGCCCAGCTACTACCAGACACATCCTGTATACAGCCAGTACTACCTCAGCCCAGCTACTACCAGACACATCCTGTATACAGCCAGTACTACCTCAGCCCAGCTACTACCAGACACATCCTGTATACAGCCAGTACTTCCTCATCCCAACTACTACCAGACACATTCTGTATACAGCCAGTACTACCAGACACATCCTGTATACAGCCAGTACTACCTCAACCCAGCTACTACCAGACACATCCTGTATACAGCCAGTACTACCTCAACCCAGCTACTACCAGACACATCCTGTATACAGCCAGTACTACCTCAGCCCAGCTACTACCAGACACATCCTGAATACAGCCAGTACTACCTCAGCCCAGCTTCTACCAGACACATCCTGTATACAGCCAGTACTACCTCAGCCCGGCTACTACCAGACACATCCTGTATACAGCCAGTACTACCTCAGCCCTGCTACTACCAGACACATCCTGTATACAGCCAGTACTACCTCAGCCCGGCTACTACCAGACACATCCTGTATACAGCCAGTACTACCTCAGCCCGGCTACTACCAGACACATCCTGTATACAGCCAGTACTACCTCAGCCCGGCTACTACCAGACACACCCTGTATACTGCCAGTACTACCTCAGTCCGGCTACTACCAGACACATCCTGTATACAGCCAGTACTAGCTCAGCCCAGCTACTACCAGACACATCCTGTATACAGCCAGTACTACCTCAGCCCAGCTACTACCAGACACATCCTGTATACAGCCAGTACTACCTCAGCCCAGCTACTACCAGACACATCCTGTATACAGCCAGTACTACCTCAGCCCGGCTACTACCAGACACATCCTGTATACAGCCAGTACTACCTCAGCCCGGCTACTACCAGACACACCCTGTATACAGCCAGTACTACCTCAGCCCAGCTACTACCAGACACATCCTGTATACACCCAGTACTACCTCAGCCCAGCTACTACCAGACACATCCTGTATACAGCCAGTATTACCTCAGCCCAGCTACTACCAGACACATCCTGTATACAGCCAGTACTACCTCAGCCTGACTACTACCAGACACATCCTGTATACAGCCAGTACTACCTCAGCCCAACTACTACCAGACACATCCTGTATACAGCCAGTACTACCTCAGCCCAGCTACTACCAGACACAACCTGTATACAGCCAGTACTACCTCAGCCCAGCTACTACCAGACACATCCTGTATACAGCCAGTATTACCTCAGCCCAGCTACTACCAGACACACCCTGTATACAGCCAGTACTACCTCAGCCCGGCTACTACCAGACACATCCTGTATACAGCCAGTACTACCTCAGCCAAGCTACTACCAGACACATGCTACAGCCAGTACTACCTCAGCCTGACTACTACCAGACACACCCTGTATACAGCCAGTACTACCTCAGCCCGGCTACTACCAGACACACCCTGTATACAGCCAGTACTACCGCAGCCCAGCTACTACCAGACACATCCTGTATACAGCCAGTACTACCTCAGCCCAGCTACTACCAGACACATCCTGTATACAGCCAGTATTACCTCAGCCCAGCTACTACCAGACACATCCTGTATACAGCCAGTACTACCTCAGCCAAGCTACTACCAGACACATGCTACAGCCAGTACTACTTCAGCCCAGCACTACCAGACACATCCTGTATACAGCCAGTACTACCTCAGCCCGGCTACTACCAGACACATCCTGTATACAGCCAGTACTACCGCAGCCCGGCTACAATCAGACACATCCTGTATACAGCCAGTACTACCTCAGCCCAGCTACTACCAGACACATCCTGTATACAGCCAGTACTACCTCAGCCCGGCTACTACCAGACACCTCCCGTATACAGCCAGTACTACCCCAGCCCGGCTACTACCAGACACATCCTATATACAGCCAGTACTACCTCAGCCCAGCTACTACCAGACACATCCTGTATACAGCCAGTACTACCTCAGCCCGGCTACTACCAGACACAACCTGTATACAGCCAGTACTACCTCAGCCCAGCTACTACCAGACACATCCTGTATACAGCCCAGTTACTACCAGACACATCCTATATACAGTCAGTACTACCTCAGCCCGGCTACTACCAGACACATCCTGTATACAGCCCAGCTACTACCAGACACATCCTATATACAGTCAGTACTACCTCAGCCCGGCTAATACCAGACACATCCTGTATACAGCCGGTACTACCTCAGCCCGGCTACTACCAGACACATCCTGTATACAGCCGGTACTACCTCAGCCCGGCTACTACCAGACACATCCTGTATACAGCCAGTACTACCTTAGTCCAGCTACTACCAGACACATCCTGTATACAGTCAGTACTACCGCAGCCCGGCTACAATCAGACACATCCTGTATACAGCCAGTACTACCTCAGCGCGGCTACTACCAGACACATCCTGTATACAGCCAGTACTACCAGACACACCCTGTATACAGCCAGTACTACGTCAGCAGATGCCCCCTTGACACAAGTCTATCCCCCGGACCCTCTTGAAAAAAAAAACTATACTCACCTTCTGTCTTCTCCCCAGCCCCGCGGTTTTGTCTTCTCCTCTTCCTCTGATTGGCTGCATGAAACTGCTGTGTCGCGGCTGCATGACGTCATAGTGTAAAGGATTGCGGTGCACATACACCATAACATCATGCGACCGCAACTCCATAGTGATGCACCAGGGCAGGAAGAGGAGAAGATGCAGCCACAGGGCTGGGGAGAAGATGATAGGCGAGTATAGATTTTTTTCGGAATCATAGGGCCCTGGTATGGGGGAGGGGGGTTAGTGGGTACTGTGAGCCCCTCAGGCCCCACCTTTTCATCGGAAAACATGAGGCCTCTCAGTCTGGGGGGGGGGTCTTCAGCAATAGTCTGGTCTGGAAGGGGGGTCTGCAGAATCAGCTACAGACTGGTCTCCTGGAAGGGGGGGGGGGTGGATCTAGCCCTCGTCAACCATTGTCTGGTCTGATGGAAGGTGGGGGTATCGGCTGTAGCTCAATTTGCAGAGGTGGGGGGGCAGTGTCTACCACAGTCCGTTCTGGGGGGGACCGTGTCTACCACAGTCCGTTCTGGGGGGGACCGTGTCTACCACAGTCCGTTCTGGGGGGGACCGTGTCTACCACAGTCCGTTCTGGGGGGGACCGTGTCTACCACAGTCCGTTCTGGGGGGGACCGTGTCTACCACAGTCCGTTCTGGGGGGGACCGTGTCTACCACAGTCCGTTCTGGGGGGGACCGTGTCTACCACAGTCCGTTCTGGGGGGGACCGTGTCTACCACAGTCCGTTCTGGGGGGGACCGTGTCTACCACAGTCCGTTCTGGGGGGGACCGTGTCTACCACAGTCCGTTCTGTGGTAGACTGTGGTAGACACGGTCCCCCCCAGAACAGACTGTGGTAGACACGGTCCCCCCCCAGAACGGACTGTGGTAGACACGGTCCCCCCCAGAACGGACTGTGGTAGACACGGTCCCCCCCAGAACGGACTGTGGTAGACACGGTCCCCCCCAGAACGGACTGTGGTAGACACGGTCCCCCCACCTCTGCAAATTGAGCTACAGCCGATACCCCCACCTTCCATCAGACCAGACAATGGTTGACGAGGGCTAGATCCACCCCCCCCCCCTTCCAGGAGACCAGTCTGTAGCTGATTCTGCAGACCCCCCTTCCAGACCAGACTATTGCTGAAGACCCCCCCCCCAGACTGAGAGGCCTCATGTTTTCCGATGAAAAGGTGGGGCCTGGGGGGCATCGTCAGCCACAGTCCGTTCTGGGGGGCATCGTCAGCCACAGTCCGTTCTGGGGGGCATCGTCAGCCACAGTCCGTTCTGGGGGGCATCGTCAGCCACAGTCCGTTCTGGGGGGCGGGGGGGCATCGTCAGCCACAGTCCGTTCTGTGGGGCAGGGGGGCATCGTCAGCCACAGTCCATTCTGGGGGGCGGGGGGGCATCGTCAGCCATAGTCCTCCCCTGTGAGAGCTGGGGTTTTGCCAGTGTCAGCCATAGTTTGGTCTCGGCGGGCATTGTCAACCATAGTCTGGTCTAGGGGCTGGGGGCAGTGTCAGCCATAGTCTGGTCTAGGGGCTGGGGGCAGTGGCAGCCATAGTCTGGTCTAGGGGTTGGGGGCAGTGAGCAGCCATAGTCTGGTCTAGGGGTTGGGGGAAGTGGCAGCCATAGTCTGGTCTAGGGGCTGGGGGCAGTGTCAGCCATAGTCTGGTCTAGGGGTTGGGGGAAGTGGCAGCCATAGTCTGGTCTAGGGGCTGGGGGCAGTGTCAGCCATAGTCTGGTCTAGGGGCTGGGGGCAGTGTCAGCCATAGTCTGGTCTAGGGGTTGGGGGAAGTGGCAGCCATAGTCTGGTCTAGGGGCTGGGGGCAGTGTCAGCCATAGTCTGGTCTAGGGGCTGGGGGCAGTGTCAGCCATAGTCTGGTCTAGGGGCTGGGGGCAGTGTCAGCCATAGTCTGGTCTAGGGGCTGGGGGCAGTGTCAGCCATAGTCTGGTCTAGGGGCTGGGGGCAGTGTCAGCCATAGTCTGGTCTAGGGGCTGGGGGCAGTGTCAGCCATAGTCTGGTCTAGGGGCTGGGGGCAGTGTCAGCCATAGTCTGGTCTAGGGGCTGGGGGCAGTGTCAGCCATAGTCTGGTCTAGGGGCTGGGGGCAGTGTCAGCCATAGTCTGGTCTAGGGGCTGGGGGCAGTGTCAGCCATAGTCTGGTCTAGGGGCTGGGGGCAGTGTCAGCCATAGTCTGGTCTAGGGGCTGGGGGCAGTGAGCAGCCATAATCTGGTCTAGGGGCTGGGGGCAGTGAGCAGCCATAGTCTGGTCTAGGGGTTGGGGGAAGTGGCAGCCATAGTCTGGTCTAGGGGCTGGGGGCAGTGTCAGCCATAGTCTATTCTAGGGGCTGGGGGCAGTGTCAGCCATAGTCTGGTCTAGGGGGTGGGGGCAGTGTCAGCCATAGTCTGCCCCCAGCCCCTAGACCAGACTATGGCTGACACTTCCCCCATCCCCTAGACCAGACTATGGCTGACACTGCCCCCAGCCCCTAGAGAAGTGTCAGCCATAGTCTGGTCTAGGGGATGGGGGAAGTGTCAGCCATAGTCTGGTCTAGGGGATGGGGGAAGTGTCAGCCATAGTCTGGTCTAGGGGATGGGGGAAGTGTCAGCCATAGTCTGGTCTAGGGGATGGGGGAAGTGTCAGCCATAGTCTGGTCTAGGGGCTGGGGGCAGTGTCAGCCATAGTCTGGTCTAGGGGCTGGGGGCAGTGTCAGCCATAGTCTGGTCTAGGGGACGGGGGAAGTGTCAGCCATAGTCTGGTCTAAGGGCTGGGGGAAGTGTCAGCCATAGTCTGGTCTAAGGGCTGGGGGAAGTGTCAGCCATAGTCTGGTCTAGGGGCTGGGGGCAGTGTCAGCCATAGTCTGGTCTAGGGGCTGGGGGCAGTGTCAGCCATAGCCTGGTCAAGGGGCTGGGGGCAGTGTCAGCCATAGTATGGTCTAAGGGCTGGGGGAAGTGTCAGCCATAGTCTGTTCTAAGGGCTGGGGGAAGTGTCAGCCATAGTCTGGTCTAGGGGATGGGGGAAGTGTCAGCCATAGTCTGGTCTAGGGGCTGGGGGCAGTGTCAGCCATAGTCTGGTCTAGGGGATGGGGGAAGTGTCAGCCATAGTCTGGTCTAGGGGATGGGGGAAGTGTCAGCCATAGTCTGGTCTAGGGGATGGGGGAAGTGTCAGCCATAGTCTGGTCTAGGGGATGGGGGAAGTGTCAGCCATAGTCTGGTCTAGGGGCTGGGGGCAGTGTCAGCCATAGTCTGGTCTAGGGGCTGGGGGCAGTGTCAGCCATAGTCTGGTCTAGGGGACGGGGGAAGTGTCAGCCATAGTCTGGTCTAAGGGCTGGGGGAAGTGTCAGCCATAGTCTGGTCAAGGGGCTGGGGGCAGTGTCAGCCATAGTCTGGTCAAGGGGCTGGGGGCAGTGTCAGCCATAGTCTGGTCTAAGGGCTGGGGGAAGTGTCAGCCATAGTCTGGTCTAAGGGCTGGGGGAAGTGTCAGCCATAGTCTGGTCTAGGGGGTGGGGGAAGTGTCAGCCATATTCTGGACAGGGGAGGGGTCAGTATTAGCCATAGTCTGGTTGGTTGGGGTGTTCTTGCATAATAATTAACACCATGGGGCACATTTTCTTACCATCAGTTATCTGATTCTCCCTTTGAACCCCCATATTCACAGAACTGGTGGCAGAAGGTGAGGACATCAGTGTGAGGAGTTACCTGATAACCTGAAGAGGGTGGAGAGCCGGAACGCGGCGGAGTGATGGTATTTAGTCAGGGAGATGAAGGAGGATGAGATTCTCACAAAGTGTCCGGGCTTGGCGAGACTCTCGAGGGCGCTGTACCCGGCCGTCCAGCGGTTCTTGTGGATGATGAAGGTGGCGCGTCTCTGGAAGTCGCTGCTCCTCTGCCATTTGGAGACGTGAAGGGTTCCATTACTTCCAAGGTGGAAGAAGAAGTTTGGACGGTCGGCTAACTCCAAGGAGCCCAGATTTCTATCTGTGAAATAAAGGTCCTGTCAGGCAGAGGAGATGGACCTGATAGCACCACCCTGGAAGAGCCCCAATGTGGTACCATCTGGCCCCCCAGTGCTGGGCGCCTCACCATATGCTCGAGGGCTGAATAGTCCCGGGGTCATCATGAAGTCCGCACTGTGCCCGGGCATCTCCACAGCTTCTTTCATGGGCACGATGGTGGCATCCAGCATCCGGGCAGCGAGCACCAGACCTCCGTCCAAGTGGCTGTGGAGCCTGTATGGACCTTTCCCTAGAACTGGAGATGCAGGCCATGGGTTGTATAATAGCACAGCATGGACCCCGATATCACACACGTAGTGGGGGTCATTTACTTAAGGCCGATTCGCGTTTTCCCGACGTGTTACCCGAATATTTCCGATTTCCCCTGAATTGCCCTGGGATTTTGGCGCACGCGATCGGATTGTGCCGCATCGGCGCTGGCATGCACGCGACGGAAATCGGGGGCATGGCCGAACCTTAGTGAATTCCGGCCGGACCCGAATCCTCTGCAAAGAACGCGCCTCAGCGGAGGATTTGGGTCCGGCCGGATTCACTAAGGTAGTTCCTCCAACGTCCACCAGGCGGCGCTGCTGCGCTGAAGTTCCCCGAGGCCCGCCGAAATGCACTCAAGTACACCGGCCTATTCCTGGTGAAGGTAAGTGCGAGTCTCGCGACACATTTTTTTTTTAAATGCGGAGGTTTTTCCAAATCAGTCGGGTTTTCGTTCGGCCACGCCCCCCGTTTTCCATCGCGTGCATGCCAGTGCGGGCAATTCAGGGGAAATCTGCGCAAATCGGAAATATTCGGGTAACACGTCGGGAAAATACGAATCGGGCCCTTAGTAAATGACCCCTTAGTAAATGTGTTATATGCAGAATCTCAGCGAAGGGCCTGAGCACCAACCACCGCTGCCCCCTAATGGTGCACTGCACGCATAGCAGGGTCCCAAGTGTCCTGTATGTGCCCGGACCCCTGAACAACCCCAGCACTCACCTTTATTATAGAAGTCACAGTCGTACGCTGAAAAGAAAGAGACAGAGAGTCAGAAGAGACGACGGAGCGTCAGCCATCACACGACAGAGAGAGTCAGAAGAGACGACGGAGCGTCAGCCATCACACGACAGAGAGAGTCAGAAGAGACGACGGAGCGTCAGACATCACACGACAGAGAGAGTCAGAAGAGACGACGGAGCGTCAGACATCACACGACAGAGAGAGTCAGAAGAGACGACGGAGCGTCAGCCATCACACGACAGAGAGAGTCAGAAGAGACGACAGAGCGTCAGACATCACACGACAGAGAGAGTCAGAAGAGACGACGGAGCGTCAGACATCACACGACAGAGAGAGTCAGAAGAGACGACGGAGCGTCAGACATCACACGACAGAGAGAGTCAGAAGAGACGACGGAGCGTCAGACATCACACGACAGAGAGAGTCAGAAGAGACGACGGAGCGTCAGACATCACACGACAGAGAGAGTCAGAAGAGACGACGGAGCGTCAGACATCACACGACAGAGAGAGTCAGAATAGACGACGGAGCGTCAGACATCACATGACAGAGAGAGTCAGAATAGACGACGGAGCGTCAGACATCACACGACAGAGAGAGTCAGAATAGACGACGGAGCGTCAGACATCACACGACAGAGAGAGTCAGAAGAGACGACGGAGCGTCAGACATCACACGACAGAGAGAGTCAGAAGAGACGACGGAGCGTCAGACATCACACGGCAGAGAGAGTCAGAATAGACGACGGAGCGTCAGACATCACACGACAGAGAGAGTCAGAAGAGACGACGGAGCGTCAGACATTACACGACAGAGAGAGTCAGAAGAGACGACGGAGCGTCAGACATCACACGGCAGAGAGTCAGAAGAGACGACGGAGCGTCAGACATTACACGACAAATATTTCTAGAAAACTTTTCCATTTTCAAAATTATTTTCTGTCACTTTTTCCTGGAGCACATGGAGGGGCTATGGGGGTGTGTGCAGCACATGGAGGGGCTATGGGGTTGTGTGCAGCACATGGAGGGGCTATGGGGGTGTGTGCAGCACATGGAGGGGCTATGGGGGTGTGTGCAGCACATGGAGGGGCTATGGGGGTGTGTGAAGCACATGGAGGGGCTATGGGGGGGGGGTGCAGCACATGGAGGGGCTATGGGGAGCCCCACGACCGCCCACCCAGCAGGGGAGCCCCACAACCGCCCACCCAGCAGGGGAGCCCCACGACCGCCCACCCAGCAGGGGAGCCCCACGACCGCCCTCCCAGCAGGGGAGCCCCACGACCGCCCTCCCAGCAGGGGAGCCCCACGACCGCCCTCCCAGCAGGGGAGCCCCACGACCGCCCTCCCAGCAGGGGAGCCCCACGACCGCCCTCCCAGCAGGGGAGCCCCACGACCGCCCTCCCAGCAGGGGAGCCCCACGACCGCCCTCCCAGCAGGGGAGCCCCACGACCGCCCTCCCAGCAGGGGAGCCCCACGACCGCCCTCCCAGCAGGGGAGCCCCACGACCGCCCTCCCAGCAGGGGAGCCCCACGACCGCCCTCCCAGCAGGGGAGCCCCACGACCGCCCTCCCAGCAGGGGAGCCCCACGACCGCCCTCCCAGCAGGGGAGCCCCACGACCGCCCTCCCAGCAGGGGAGATCAGGTGTTTTGGGGGTGACCTCACTTACGGCAGGTTCGAGGCGACCTCCAGTCCACGATGACTCCCTGCTGGCAGCACTGGTGGGCGTAGGCCGATACACTGGTGCAGAGACACTCGCAGTCTCCCCCGCGGTCACAGCCGCACGTGTCCGAGAGGCAATTGGAGTAAAACCAAGTGACATCAACCTGCAGCACAGGAGACACGGATCAGGAACTGCACCCCCACAGTATATATATATACCCCCTGTACCCAGCACCCCCACAGTATATATATACCCCCTGTGCCCTCACAGTATATATATATACCCCCTGCACTCCCACAGTATACAGTATATACCCCCTGTAGCCCCACAGTGTATAATCCCCCTGTACCCAGCACCCCCACAGTATTTATACCTACTGTACCACCTTATACCCTGTATACTGTACCCCACCTGTACCCAGTACCCCGTATACTGCACTCTCCAGGTTTCTCTTACCACCGGGTGACAGACTTCGAATACTTCACTTAATAAAATCCCGCACTCCTTCTTGGCAAAAGGTTCCCGCAGGGGGTTCAGATGACAGGGGTCCCGGGGGTCCGAACTATCCAGACACTAAACAACACAAGAATATATTTATATGTATAAACATCGGAGATGTAACTAGAGAACACACAATCTCCTACACGCGGCCATTGTGCGTCCTGTGATTATATCCGACATGAGGAATAGATCCGGTTTTCTCTTATTTCATCCTGTCCAGCAACCACAAGCGGGCGCGGCACAGCTATCACACCAGGTAAGTGGTGGCCAACTCACCCTGCAATGTCCCTGCCGGCTAAGGCCCTGCCTACAGCAGATAAACCGCCCTGACAAGGGCAAAGCCGATATCAGGAACCCAACAGACCCTGAGTGACCCTACAAGGTGACAGGGAGACTGGCAGCTGCTGGATGGAGGAGTGAACAGGTAACAGAAATACAGATATAGGTCAGTGTTCACACTCGTCTGCAGGAAAGTGTCCAGCCAGAACCAAACAAACCTGGGACAGGGGAAGCGGGAAACACCCGGAGATACACAACACTGATGGACGACAAACAACAGATACAGGCAGACAAGTCATACAAAGGTAGAGAATCGTATAGCAATAGAATGGTCGGTAAACGAAGCCGAAGTCATTACACAGAATAGCAAACAGCAAGATGTCCCACACAGCCCCCCTAGTAATGTGTCCCACACAGGCCCCCTAGTAACGTGTTCCACACAGGCCCCCTAGTAATGTGTCCCACACAGCCCCCCTAGTAATGTGTCCCACACAGCCCCCCTAGTAATGTGTCCCACACAGCCCCCCTAGTAATGTGTCCCACACAAGCCCCCTAGTAATGTGTCCCACACAGCCCCCCTAGTAATGTGTCCCACACAGGCCCCCTAGTAATGTGTATACTGAGCCGGAGAGATCTGGGGCTCCAGTCAAAAGACTTAGGGCATGGGCCT
The DNA here is from genome assembly GCF_040894005.1 of Engystomops pustulosus. NCBI lineage: Eukaryota > Metazoa > Chordata > Amphibia > Anura > Leptodactylidae > Engystomops > Engystomops pustulosus. Next base: position 8,007 of record NW_027285859.1, on the reverse strand, counting down.
CAGATGTTTTGACCTGGCCCCTGCCCAGCTTCCTTTTCTACAGTTTAAGTAGACTGCCATCGACATCCTAGGACAGTGATGGCAAACCTTTTAGCGATCGAGTGCCCAAACTACATGCCAAAACCCACTTATCTACCACAAAGTGCCAACATGGTAATTTAGAGCAATATTACCTACAAATAATACTGCCACATGTTTACCACCACTATTAGTATACATAACACAGACATATACAGTGCACACATGTATACAGTATGCATACACAGACATATACAGTGCACACATATATACAGTATGCATGACACAGACATATACAGTATGCATACACAGACATATACAGTGCACACGTATATACAGTATGCATAACAGCCATATACAGTGCACACGTATATACAGTATGCATACACAGACACATACAGTGCACACGTATATACAGTATGCATAACACAGACACATACAGTGCACACGTATATACAGTATGCATACACAGACACATACAGTACACACATATATACAGTATGCATACACAGACACATACAGTGCACACGTATATACAGTATGCATAACACAGACATATACAGTACACACATATATACAGTATGCATAAAACAGACATATACAGTGCACACATATATACAGTATGCATAACAGCCATATACAGTGCACACGTATATACAGTATGCATAACACAGACATATACAGTACACACATATATACAGTATGCATAACACAGACATATACAGTACACACATATATACAGTATGCATAAAACAGACATACAGTGCACACATATATACAGTATGCATAACAGCCATATACAGTGCACACGTATATACAGTATGCATAACAGCCATATACAGTGCACACGTATATACAGTATGCATAACACAGACATATACAGTACACACATATATACAGTATGCATAACACAGACATATACAGTACACACATATATACAGTATGCATAACACAGTCATAAAGTACACACATATATACAGTATGCATAACACAGACATATACAGTACACACATATATACAGTATGCATAACACAGACATATACAGTACACACATATATACAGTATGCATAACACAGTCATAAAGTACACACATATATACAGTATGCATGGCACATATATATATACACACAAATATGCACAGATACAGACACACACATATACTTATATACACATAACACAGACATATACAGTACACACATATATACAGTATGCATAACACAGACATATACAGTACACACATATATACAGTATGCATGGCACATATATATATATACACACAAATATGCACAACACAGATACAGACACACACATATACTTATATACACATAACACAGACATAAACACACACACACACACATGTGCATAACAAAGACATATTATATATTTGTGTTATGCATATGTGTGTAAATGTCACATATACACACATATATATGCATAGCACAGGTATATATGTATGTGAACTGTATAAACACATTTTAGACACTGTACAACTTACAGTTATCTATGAGGAAGGCACAAAGCATCCCCCTCCCCCTGTCTCTCTGTCCCGGCTCCACTTTAGGTCTCCTAGTAGGAGGGGGAGGTACAGGCTTCCACACGCTGCTTCCTGCTCCCAGCGCTGCACTGGGAACTTCTTATAGAGCAGCGGCTCCACTGACAGGAGCACAGACATTACCCTGCATCTGAGGGGTCCGCAGGTCCTCAGTTTAGAAGATCTGCATCTACCCCGTGCAGTGTGACCTGTCTGCTCTGTATCTGAGCGCAAGGGGCAGATGCTGTTCTTGTAAACTGAGGACATACGGGCCTCTGCACACGGTGGAGGATGATGGCGTGTGTGCCAGCAGAGAGGGCTCTGCGTGCCCTGTCTGGCACGCGTGCCATAGGTTCGCCACCACTGTCCTAGGAGAATGTCTGGCCGCTGAGCCACAGGAGGAGTCTGAGCATGTGGACTTGGAGATACTACTTTAGCTCCTTTCCCAGCCCCCAGCTGGTAACACCACCTTCAGTGCTGGAAAAGAGTCACCTTCCTGGCAGATACGATGAGCAAAATGCTTTAACGCCTTTGGAGGTGACGTCCCCGTCCAAAAGAAAGAAAAACCCCTGCCGCTTCTTTACTGCCGGCCTTCCTCAGCCAGCGACTCCCAAGGTAGCCAGCGTCCAACTCCGGCAAAGATCCTGAACACCTGGAGTCAAAGAGAACTGAGGGTGCGGTGTGGCTTCTGTTGCCGATATGGGAATGAGAACGAATGTCGTTGGTTAAACGAAAAAACCCTTGAAGCTACGAGACGATCTTCAGGGAATGAAACTCTAAGTCCCTGAGACTCCACCTGGATGCCAAGGTTTGCGGGGACTCGCCCCATGGTTCCTGTGACCATCAACGGAGTGACCCTGAATCGGCAAGAGTCGACACTGGCTATCAGGTGACCACTATTCGCAGCGCCACCTTTGAGAAATGTATCACGGTTACAACCTCCAAAGGCTTATTTGAACATAATTGTACCAATGGAAAAACTGGACCCATACACGGGTACTGGGAGCCCACTCTAGTCATCAGGGACACCGAGTTATCCAGACAAGGCGTAGTGGTAACACAAATGGCTGAAGACGGCTACTTCTCCCTGCTATTGGGTTCCAATGTCTTCCACCACTGATACCCACAAGTGCTGAAGGCTCTGCAGTATTCCCTTCCATCCATGCCTAGTGACTCCAGGAAGGTGATTCCAGAGACAATACAAGTCCTGGCAGCGCAACACAAGTTTGCCGACCCCAAAGAAGAAGAAGTCTGGGTCAAGGAACCTCATACCCTACTGCCTTCAAACTAGAACTGAGACATTGGTATGGTTCTGAGCCTGCATGGGTGTTCAAGGTCAAGACTACCAGGCCTTGGTGGAACCTTTACCAGCCGTTGAAGACCTACCCATTTTGGCGGTGAGGAGTTTGGTCACTGTATCACGAGAACAAGTCCCAATTCGACTGTGGGAGAATCCAGGGGGATCTGAGAAGATACCAAGCCAAGGCCACCCTCTTCAGTGTTCACCCTAAAGATTAGGTGGAAACTTCCCTGTCCGCCTCACAATAGTTGGAAGTCAACCAAAGTGCTGAAGGTGAACCTGCGGAACAGTCCTGGTGGCTTGAGCTCAATATTGGGGGTGATAACATCACTCCTGGTGTACTGGAAGTCGTTATGCAACACCACCAGGCTTTCAGCAAACACCCGTTAGACTTTGGCCAGATCACTTTGATCCAGCATACCATCCCGACTGGCTCTCATCCTCCTATCAAGGAGAGGTATCAGCCAATTCCTCCAGTCCAGTACCAAGAGGTGAAGAAGCTGGTCCTGGAGAAGAAGACCGCCAACGTTATCCGGCAGAGTCACAGCCCTTGGGCTGCCCCTCTGGTCCTATAAAGAATAAAAGTGGGACATATTCCGTTTCTGCGTTAATTACAGGAAAATCAACATCTCCCACAAGGACGCCTATCTCCTGCCTCAAATTGGGGAATCCCATGCTTTCTGCTCCACCCTCGAACTGACCAGTGGCTACTGGCAAGTGGCCATGGCGCCTGAAGATGTTTTTCACCACTCCATGGGCCTCTTTAAATTAAAACACTTGTCCTTTGGTTTGTGCAATGCACGGGGCACTTTTCAGTGGTAAATGGAGAGATGTTTTGGTCATTGGAACTTTGAAACCGTCCTACTATACCTGGACGACATCCGCATCTACTCCAAAACCTATGAGGATCACCTCCAACATCTGGCTGAAGTAATCCAAATCCTGACCCAGCATAGGTTAAAATTCAAACCATCTAAGTACCCCCTGCTACAGCCTAGTGTAAAGTGATGGAAACTGATGGAATTGTGCCAGACCTTCATAAGATTGCAGCTGTCCATGACTGGCCTATCTTGTCTACAATCCGGGGATGTCAAGAACTTCTTGGGATTTGCCAGCTACCACTGGCGGTTCATCCCAAAATTTGCAGAGCTAGCTGCACCCCTGCAAGAACTACTAAGGGGGCTTCCCGATGATCCAGTACTGACATACTGGTGTGTGCTCCTCCCTCTGGTACTGACATACTGGTGTGTGCTCCTCCCTCTGGTACTGACATAGTGGTGTGCGCTCCCCCCTCTGGTACGGACATACTGGTGTGCGCTCCTCCCTCTGGTACTGACATACTTGTGTGCGCTCCTCCCTCTGGTACTGACATACTTGTGTGCGCTCCTCCCTCTGGTACTGACATACTGGTGTGCGCTCCTCCCTCTGGTACTGACATACTTGTGTGCGCTCCTCCCTCTGGTACTGACATACTGGTGTGCGCTCCTCCCTCTGGTACTGACATACTGGTGTGCGCTCCCCCCTCTGGTACGGACATACTGGTGTGCGCTCCCCACTCTGGTACTGACATACTGGTGTGCGCTCCCCCCTCTGGTACTGACATACTGGTGTGTGCTCCTAGCTCTGGTACTGACATACTGGTGTGTGCTCCTCCCTCTGGTACTGACATACTAGTGTGTGCTCCTAGCTCTGGTACTGACATACTGGTGTGTGCTCCTCCCTCTGGTACTGACATACTGGTGTGTGCTCCTCCCTCTGGTACTGACATACTGGTGTGTGCTCCTCCCTCTGGTACTGACATACTGGTGTGTGCTCCTCCCTCTGGTACTGACATACTGGTGTGTGCTCCTCCCTCTGGTACTGACATACTGGTGTGTGCTCCCCCCTCTGGTACTGACATACTGGTGTGTGCTCCCCCTCTGGTATTGACATACTGGTGTGTGCTCCTCCCTCTGGTACTGACATACTGGTGAGTGCTCCTCCCTCTGGTACTGACATACTGGTGTGTGCTCCTCCCTCTGGTACTGACATACTGGTGTGTGCTCCTCCCTCTGGTACTGACATACTGGTGTGCTTCCCCCTCTGGCAGGATCTGCGCTTCTTTTAGCTTCTTATGCCCTTGTCTTTAGAAAAGAAAAGCTTTTAGATTTTGCAAATGAACCTTAGGGGCTCCAAGCTCAATAGGTGTTAAAGGACCCTGGAGCCCCTCAGGCTCATTTACATAATTTTAAATCCCTTTCTTCTTGAAAACAAGGTCAAAGGAAGCTTAAAGAAGAGCAGATCAGCACATTTTTTATACTCGAGTATATCCAGAACCTCTAACATTCCCATGTAGCAGTAGGTGCGGCCCCAAAATCTATTTCACTGGTCCCCCAGCCGGACCCTGTGTGGTAATTGTGTAAAACCCTGTTCTAGTGACCTGGAAACCCCTTACATTATTTGTGATAAACAATGCACTGTTCTCCATCTTCTATACTGGAGACATCCCCTATGGACCTCTTGGACCTTCCTCCTACCTCTCTTTCTGTCCAGCTGTTCCCGAATTCCTGGGGATTGTGGACCTCAAGTTCTTCTGGAGTTTTCATCTCATTGATTGTTTTCAGGTCATAATTTCCGCACATTCCGCTCAGCTTCTCCTGGGAGAGAAGGACCATGTAAGGACGGAGCAGAGGACATGACCGGGACTCTACCATCTGGACACATTACCTGCCATTGTGGCCCGGCCTGGACATGGAGGGTCGTCCGCTGGTCCCACAGTAATGTAATGTATTCCAGGGGGAAGTGGACAATGGTGAAGAATCCGGCCTGCCAGACGTGGACCTCCTGGGCCTTGTCCATGACACTGGAGGAGCTCTGCAAGACGGAATAATAAGCTCAATGTATACAGCGCCATCACATTCCATAGCGCTGTACAGATCATGGGGGCGGAGCAATAACCTGGTTATATGAAAACATGAGGACGAAGGAGACACAGAAGGTCCAGACATTCCTAAAGTGATAGATAAGTAATGAACCCGTCACCAGCGGCCATCGAGATCTACAGAAACCAGGGTGCAACGGAACCCCGAATAATGGTATAACGCACCGAGGGATGGCTTAACCAGGAGGTGCTAGAGCTGCTCCAAGAGATGGAAAGTCAGGTATTAGTCAGAGTCCGGGGTAGGACATTCCAGAGAATAGGTGCAACTCAGAAGAAGACCTGGAGACGTGACTGGGAGCTTTGAGTTTAGAAAGAGAGTAATCGTAGATCACTGTAGGATCAGAGAGCGGGCAACGAGGTAGAAGAAAGCAAGGACTGGGCAGCGAGGTAGAAGAGAGCAGACTGGAGGCCCCAGAGCGGGGACTGGCCCAGACTGGAGGCCCCAGAGCGGGGACTGGCCCAGACTGGAGGCCCCAGAGCGGGGACTGGCCCAGACTGGAGGCCCCAGAGCGGGGACTGGCACACCCTGGAGGCCCCAGAGCGGGGACTGGCACACCCTGGAGGCCCCAGAGCGGGGACTGGCACACCCTGGAGGCCCCAGAGCGGGGACTGGCACACCCTGGAGGCCCCAGAGCGGGGACTGGCCCACACTGGAGGCCCCAGAGCGGGGACTGGCCCACACTGGAGGCCCCAGAGCGGGGACTGGCCCACACTGGAGGCCCCAGAGCGGGGACTGGCCCACACTGGAGGCCCCAGAGCGGGGACTGGCACACACTGGAGGCCCCAGAGCGGGGACTGGCACACACTGGAGGCCCCAGAGCGGGGACTGGCACACACTGGAGGCCCCAGAGCAGGGACTTGCCCACACTGGAGACATCTGTGTAGCGAGCCTGGCTGTTGCAGTAATTACAGATTGGAGAGGAGAGAGTTTAGCGAGTTGAGATGATTAGTAGGGCGTTCTAGTCGGACATGACACTAGAGATAAGGGGCGGTCACTGGACAGAGGCTCCATGCACATTACCGGGCTCCCCGTGTCATCATCGAATAGGATGCTGGATCGCCCCAGGGTGATGGAGACGACCTTCCTGCAGACCCCTCCACTGCTGAGACAGTTGACATTTTCTGCTGTGACAGAGAAGTTGGCCGGTGACTGTGCCTGTGGGAGGAAAGGGTTAATGTGAACATGAAGGGGTCCTCATTACCCTGCTGTACATATAGACCCTCAGAGGTCACAATCTCTCACTCATCTCATTCCATCTATGGCTCCACTAACATCAACAAATGAATGTGGCACCAAACCACGGGGGGCGCATGGCCCGGGGGCAGGGAGCATGGGGCAGATTACTTTTGTGCTAAATTTATGTGAAGTTCTGTCACAATTTGTATTTTGGGGGTTGGGCCCTGGTTTGTATTTTGGGGGTTGTGTCTGGCCCTGGTTTGTATTTTGGGGGTTGTGTCTGTCCCTGGTTTGTATTTTGGGGGTTGTGTCTGGCCCTGGTTTGTATTTTGGGGGTTGGGCCCTGGTTTGTATTTTGGGGGTTGTGTCTGGCCCTGGTTTGTATTTTGGGAGTTGGGCCCCAGTTTATATTTTGGGAGTTGGGCCCCAGTTTATATTTTGGGGGTTGGGCCCCAGTTTATATTTTGGGGGTTGGGCGCTGGTTTGTATTTTGGGGGTTGGGCCCTGGTTTGTATTTTGGGGGTTGTGTCTGGCCGTGGTTTGTATTTTGGGGGTTGGCCCTGGTTTGTATTTACGGGGGCAGGGCCCGGGTTTGTATTTTGGGGGTTGGGCCCTGGTTTGTATTTTGGGGGTTGGGCCCCGGTTTGTATTTTGGGGGTTGGGCCCCGGTTTGTATTTTGGGGGTTGGGCCCCAGTTTGTATTTTGGGGGTTGGGCCCCAGTTTGTATTTACAGGGGCTGGGCCCGGGTTTGTATTTTGGGGGTTGTGACTGGCCCTGGTTTGTATTTTGGGGGTTGGGCCCTGGTTTGTATTTTGGGGGTTGGGCCCTGGTTTGTATTTTGGGGGTTGGGCCCTGGTTTGTATTTTGGGGGATGTGTCCGGCCCTGCCAGTTCCTATCTGTGTGACCCCCTTGATATGCTATGGGACCCCGTCATCTCTTACCTTCACAAGATGAACTTTACAGGCTCCGACAAAATCAAAGGTCAGACCGTCGAATGTCCGGAAATGGCGATCACCGTAGAAGGTGCACATGGAGGGGCAGGGGTGGAAGCTGCACTGG
>NW_027285858.1:0-19204 GCF_040894005.1 Engystomops pustulosus | reverse complement strand
AAGGGGACGAACAGTGCTTCCAATATAATGTATATTGCAGTGTATAAAGTATATAGGGGGTCATTTACTAAGGGCCCGATTCGCGTTTTCCCGACGTGTTACCCGAATATTTCCGATTAGTGCCGATTTCCCCTGTATTGCCCCAAAGATTTTGGTGCGCGACGGAAATCGGGGGGCTTGGACGAACGAAAAGCTGACGTATTTGGAAAAACCGCCGCATTTAAAAACGGAAAATGTGTCGCTTGGGAATCGCTTACCTTCACTTGGTCCCGCTCGGTGAATTCCAGTGCATTCAGATGCTTTTCAGCGCAGCAGCGCCACCTGGTGGACGGCGGAGGAACTACCTTCATAAATCCCGTCCGGAATCGAATCCAGTGCAGAGAACGTGCCGCTGGATCATGAATGGGCCGGGTAAGTAAATCTGCCCCATAAAGTATTGCAATGGGCCAGGTAAACTACATGTCTAGTGTTGCAGTTTATATATGTCTTAATATTCCTAGACTTGTTAACATGTATGGAGAAAAAAGATTTTTTATTGGTCATGAAATAGCAGACATTGCACCTGTTGCCCCCAATTGCATAAGATCCTTTAACGCTCAACCATGTGTCTGCACTGTCCTGTACCTTAGAGGAAAAAGTAGATGGTGAAACGACATTTCCCACTGTGCGGGCTCTCCGCGAGACAAACTGACAATCTGGGTGCAGATTACTCTTTAATTTGGCATCAGCAAATAATACCGGTAAGTATTATCTAATTATATCAGTAACTTCATTGAAATCCGCACTGTATGTAGCGGAAAAAATAACTTTATGTTGGATGGACTCGTATTTGTCAGAACTGCTGCGTTTCCCTAATAAAGATTCTCTGGTCCTGATCTCAGCAATGTTAATTGCTCTCTTTATATTGCCATCCCAGTATCCTCTCTCTTTGAGCCTATTTGTCATAGTAATACATTCTTTTGAAAATGCCTGTGTGGTACAACAGTGCTCAGATAAATTCTCCCACCGGGAGACTCTTAATTACATGTCACGGATGGCAACTCGAGGCTTGTAGTATGGAATTACCACTGGTTTTCTTACGGTATCATTCGGAGTCTATGATTCCAGTAGTAATATTCCCCCGTAAAGTAACATCCAAAAATGTGGTGTTGGCATTCCTGATGTTGTGGGTAAACTTCAGATTACAGACTTTATTGTTGACATATACGTCATGAAATAAGTAATATATGCAACAGGACCCCTCCAAATAAGCAGACCATTGTCTATATATCTTCCATAAAAATAAATAAACTTATGATATTGATTCTGGCTATAATAAATAAAGTCCTGTTCCCACCAGGAAACATAAATGTTTGCTAATGAAGGTGAAAAGCACAAGCTGTAGGCCATCCTTAGGTTTGTAAAATAAAGTTATTATTAAAAGAGAAACAATTATTTTTGAGCAATACATGAGTTACTGTAAGTATATACTCTTGCAATTCCACAGAGTAATCAGTATATGTCTGCATATGATGTTGTAATGCTATAAGTGCTTTTTCATGTGGTATACAAGTGTACAATGCTGAAATGTCACATGTAACCCACACACAATCCTCATGCCAGGTGATAGTCGACATTAATCTAAGGACCTGTTTCGTATCCTGTAGGTAACCTGGCATTAGTTTAACTATAGGTGGGAGTTGTTGGTCTAGCCAGTTGCTAAGACGCTCCAATAGGGAATTAACCCCTGAGATATAAGGACGTAGGGTTGGTGGGAAGGTCTTTATGTAACTTCGGGAGGGCATGAAAAATAGGACAGAGGGGATAATCAGGTATAAGATACCCAGCCTCTTTTTGTTTGTGTAAATTTTATGTGACACACCAATTAATTCAAATTTCTGTGTGGAATCACTATTGAGGTGTTCATAGATTTAGGTGATGCTCTCCAGGGTTTTGGAAAACAAAAATCGTAATCCACCCCATCACCCGAATATTGTCTCTAGGAACTGTTTAAGTAAGCAGCTTCCTAGCCCTACCTCCAGTAATAGCAGTGTTAAATTGCTAGCTGAGGTAACGATGATATAAAAATTAAAGGTATTGCACAAAAGGTACATTTGGACTTCAATAATGGGTTTGTTCTTTTGGAGTCTAGGGCTTTGGAATCCACAGATTTAGCATGTGTGCCAATATGCAGATGATTCAGTAAAGTATGAGATTGAGTTAGGTAGCACTGTGAGTTAAATAATAGTACAGGATATTCCCCACTATGGAATAATTATCACTTGAAAGAGATGTGATAATTTAACCCCTTAACGCTCTGCGCCGTAGCTCTACGGCGCAGAGGTATAAGGAGTGTATGAAGAGGGCTCACGGGCTGAGTCCTTTTCATACAAAGGTGTGGGTTTTTGCATATTGCAGCAAACCCCCACCGCTAATAACCACTAATCTGGCTTCTGCAGATTCGTTACAATGAGCCAGTGGCTCATTGTAATGAATGAGCTGCAAAAATGCCATATATTGCAATACAGAAGTATTGCAGTATATGGTAGGAGCGATCTGACCATCTAGGATTAATGTACCCTAGATGGTCTAAGAAATAGTGGAAATTTTTTTTTTAAAAAAGTTTAAAAAATAAAAAAAATTAATAAAATATTAAAAATTCAAATCACCCCCCCTTTCCCTAAAACTGATATAAAACATAATAAACAGTAAAAATCACAAACATATTATGTATTGCCGCATCCCAATCTATCAAAATATAAAATTGGTTACGGCCGGCGGTGACCTCCGAGGCGGGAAATGGCGCCCAAATGTCCGAAATGCGACTTTTACACCTTGTTACATCACATAAAAAATTAAATAAAAAATGATCAAAACGTCGCACAGACCTTAGAATGGTAGCATTGAAAACGTCGGCTCATTTTGCAAAAAATGACACCTCAAACATCTCCATGCACCAAAGTATGAAAAAGTTATTAGCGCCAGAAGATGGCAAAAAATTTTTTGTACGCATTCGTTTAATTTTTGAAAATGTATTAAAACATAATAAAACCTATATAAATTTGGTATCACTGTGATCGAACCAAAAAAATAAAGCTGAGGTGTTATTTTGAGTGCACAGTCAAAGTCGAAAAAACTGAGCCCACAAGAACGTGACGCATGTGCGCTTTGCAGTAAATGGCATTTTAATATAAATAACATTACGGGAAAGTAAAATTTGTTACGCACAAAATAAGCCCTCACACAGGTCTGTACACGTAAAAATGAAAAAGTTATGGATTTTTGAAGGTAGAGAGCGAGAAATGAGCGGAAAAACTCTGCGTTCTTAATTAAGGGTCAGAAATTTCAGGAAGATAGGGGTATTAATAGCACAATTTTTTGTGGACCGGAGACTTGCACAATATAGGGGATAAATATTATTTTCAATATATTCAGTTATAGAACTAAAATTATAAGCAAGAGACAATATTTAAGGGTAGATAGGAATCACGTTGTGGAATATCTAAAATTAACAAATATATTTCTGCAAATTTCTATGATAGCAGTAAAATAAAGTGGGAAGAAGACATTGGAGCCCTTTCAGAAACACAATGGGCAAGTATATAGAAGAATGCTGGAAGTTTGGCTATTTAAGAACCCCTTAAATAATGCACATTAAACTTGTGTACAGATTATATTACACCCCAAAAAAGATTAATAATTTTAAGAGAATATAGACATAAAAAAGCCTTAGATGTCAGGAACTCAGTGCAGATTTTTTTGCATATGGGTTTTACAATTCTGGGAGGAAGTTCATGTAGAGGTATGTAAAATCTCTGGATTAATCATCCCTAAGTCACCGGACGTGTTGGTCCTTGGAAACACCTCTGATATAACTGATTCCAGAGATCAAGCTCAATGGATGGTGGTGGCCCTACAGGTGGCCCTACAGATAGATAGACGTGTGCTGACATACAGATGGAAATCAACCAGATCTCTAGTGATTAAAGATTTGTATAACAGATTGAATAGAATAAAAAGATTTGAAAAAATTAAATACAGGCAAGGAAAGAGAGTGTCTAGTAAAAGAGATGGCTGGATAAGGAAAGTGAAGAGACATGAAGTTCCCTATCTAGAATTTTTTTTTCTCTCCATTTCTTACCAAGTTAGGTTGGGGTGGGATATAGCTGGGGGTAGATATTATATGGATTAGTGGCATGAATATGCATGCTAATGGTATGAATGAATTGATGGATACATATTCTTGTTTAAATGTTTAGATATATGTACTAAAATGAAATCTGGAATTATGTATCCAACGCTTGCATGATTAGAGTAAAAGTCATATTCTTGTTTTTCTGGTGTTTTTGTTTATTATTGTATATGAACTTGAATAAAGAATTTAAAAAAGGCACATAATTATCAAAAGAACAAGTAGAAAATTTTGGTAATTTTGCGAAATGAAGGTTGTAGCAGCGATACATGTAACATACGGATGTTGCTGTATTGCTTGCATCAGAGGACTTCTTAAATAATTGATAGATACATCAGTCATCTAAACTATGTATGTACAGTTAATACCAATTCTGTTCAATGAGTGAAATAGTGAGGAATTATAATTGGAAACAAGATAGGATCCTCTTACCCTTTGGGGAATTTGGTTAATAAAATTTTGTTTAGTCTTTTGTTACTGAAGTACCTAAACCCAGGAAGGAAGCATCATTTCTTTGCTCAAAAGGAAAGAAATTTATATGGCTACATTATATTTATATTTAAGTGAGATAACTTTTAGTTAAAAAGATATAGTGGCCCTAATTTATTAAAGCTTCTGCACCAATTTTTTTAATGACTTTGCACACTCTTTTAAGACCAAACTACTTGCAAATGTATTTATGGAGTGTCCGTCACACACCTGTGTTGAGGCTGTACTAAAACCGAAGCGATACTAAATTTTGCACATAAAGGGGTGTTCTGGTGCAAAATAGGACCATGCACCACATTTATCATGCAGTGTCCACCTAAATTGTGTTGCATGTTGCATGTTAAAGGTACACCAAAATAAAATTGGTGCATTCTTCAGGAGCAGTGCAGAGGGCTGCAGAAGCATCAGAGAGGACGGACGGTTCTATACTGGGTATGCAGTGGTCACACAGCATGAGATAGTAAAAGCACAAACACTCCCTACTCATTTTTCAGAATAGAAGGCAGAGCTGACGGCACTCATTTAATTTCTCAGAGGGTCATAGGGTAAGCGTTGCACATATACACTGACTATAGATATGCTTTTGGAGTGGCCCATGATTCTGGCCCAATTTGGAAAGCTAGGGATTACCTCACATCAAGATCCCTTATTAAACATGCATACATCATTAAGCAACTAATGAATCCCCTGTTAGTTCTTAAGGAGGTTGCCATATTAAATGTAAGAGAACATACAAAGCTTAATTCAAATAAAAAACTCACCCATGACAAGGCAGACAAAGCTGCTAAAGATATGGCATGGGAGCCAAGGAAAACAGAAGCCTTAAGATTACTTGAAACTTAGACCTCAATCATCTCTTCAGAAAAGACTCAAAGAGGTAAAATAGATGTAGAACACCTACTTATATTGAACATGATGGTCAGCACCAGAAGCATGTTTTGGCCTTAGGATCTATATAGAAAGAATTTGAGAATTGGAGCACCGGATGAATTTAAAGCAAGAAATCAAATAGTATTTGAGTCAGTTCAGTTTTGGTGGGTTACACTTAACAAAAAAGTAGATTGGATAAATTATATATAATAAAATGAACAAAGATTCATAAACTACACCAGGGATGTGAAAAGAGGAATAGCAGAACAACTTGGTCGAACTTCTCTAATGACATGGTGGAAAAGGATGGCCTTACATATGTTGTTTGCTCAGAGAGGAGGGGTTTGAAAATTGTTTGGTACTTATTCTAATTTTATACCAAACTGTACTGTAGCAGATGGAAGTGTAACTTAGGCACTAGAGGGTTGTACATCATTATCAGAAAAACTAGCAGAAAATTCTGGTATTGACAACAACTTTTCAAATTGGCTTGAGTCATGGTTGCATAAGGGGAGCCACCTGGTGTCAAGTCTGTTCATTTCAGTGATGGTTGTAGCAGGGATACATGTAAAATTAACACAGTAGTCTTTTGTTACTGAAGTACCTAAAGCCAGGAAGGAAGTATCTTTTCTTTGCTCAAAAGGAAAGAAATTTATATGGCTACCCCATAATTATATTTTAGTGAAATACCTTTTAGTTATAAAGATGTAATGGCCCTATTTTATTAAAGCCTTTGCACCATTTTTTTGTAAGACTTTGTATACGCTTATGAGCAATCGACTTGCAAATGTATTTATGAAGTGTCCATGGCACATTTGTGTTGAAGTTGAACTACAACCGAAGCGATTCTAGATTCTGCACATAAAAGGATGTTCTGGTGCAGAGTAGGACCATGCACCACATTTATCATGCAGTGTCCAACTGAATTGTGTTGCATGCTCTATGTTAAAGGTGCACCAAAATAAAATTGGTGCATTCTTCAGGAGCAGTGCAGAGGCCTGCAGAAGCATCAGAGAGGACGGACGGTTCTATACTGGGTATGCAGTGGTCACACAGCATGAGATAGTAAAAGCACAAACACTCCCTACTCATTTATCAGCATAGAAGGCAGAGCTGACGGCACTCATTTAATTTCTCAGAGGGTCATAGGGTAAGCGTTGCAACATATACACTGACTATAGATATGCTTTTGGAGTGGCCTATGATTATGTCCCAATTTGGAAAGCTAGGGATTACCTCACATCAAGTTCCCTTATTAAACATGCATACATCATTAAGCAACTAATGAATTCCCTGTTAATTCTTAAGGAGGTTGCCATATTAAATGTAAGAGCTCATACAGAACTTAATTCAAATAAAACACTTGTCCATGAGAAGGCAGACAAAGCTGCAAAAAAGATGTGGCAAGGAAGCCAAGGGAAACAGAAGCCTCAAGATTACTTGAAACTTAGACCTCAATCATCTCTTCAGAAAAGACTCAAAGAGGTAAAATAGATGTAGAACACCTACTTATACAGAACATGACAGTCAGCAGCAGAAGCATGTTTAGGGCTTAGGATCTGCATAGACAGCATTGGAGTATTGGAGCACCGGATGAATCTAAAGCAATAAATCAAATAGTGTTTGAGTCAGTTCTGTTTTGTTGCGTTACACTCAACAAAAAATTAGATTGGATAAATTATATAGAATAAAATGAACAAAGATTAATAAACTACACCAGGGATGCGATAAATTGAATAGCAGAACAACTTGGTCGAACTTCTACTAATGACATGTTGGAAAATAATGTCCTTGCATATCTTGTTTGCTCAGAGAGGATGGGTTTGAAAATTGTTGGGTACTTATTGTACTTTTATACAAAACTGTACTGTAGAAGATGGAAGTGTAACTAAGGCACAAGAGGGTCATACTCCATTATCAGAAGAACTGGCAAAAAATTCTGGTATCCACAACAACTTTTCAAATTGTCTTGAGTCATGGTTGTGAAAGTGGAGCCACCTGGTGTCAAGTCTGTTCATCTTAGTGACGGTTGTAGCAGCGATACATGTAACTTTACACAGTAGTCTTTTGCTACTATAGTACCTAAAGCCGGAAGGAAGCATCATTTCTTTGCTCAAAAGGAAATAAATTTTTATGGCCACCATATAATTATATTTTAGTGAAATACCTTTTAGTTAAAAAGATATAGTGGCCCTATTTTATTAAAGCTTCTGCAACAATTTGTTATACTTTGCACACTCTTTTAAGGCAAACTGCTTGCAAATGTATTTATGAAGTGTCTGAAACACACCTGTGTCGAGGCTGCACTATGCCCAAAGCAATACTAAATTCTGCACAAAATGGGGTGTTCTGGTGCAGAGTAGGACTATTTATCATGCAGTTTCCAGCTGAATTGTGTTGCATGCTCTATGATAAAGGTGAACCAAAATAAAATGGGTGCATTCTTCAGGAGCAGTGCAGAGGGCTGCAGAAGCATCAGAGAGGACGAACGGTTCTATACAGGGTATGCAGTAGTCACACAGCATGAAATAGTAAAAGAAAAAACACTCCGTACTCATATATCAGCATAGAAGGCAGAGCTTAAGGCACTCATTGAATTTATCAGAGGGTCAGAAAGTAAGCATTGTAACATATACACTGACTCTAGATATGCTTTCGGATTGGCCCATGATTATGGCCCGATTTGGAAAGCTAGGGATTACCTCACATCAACAAGCTCCCCTATTAAACATGCATACATTACTAAGCAACTAATGAAGCCCCTGTTACTTCTAAAGAAGGTTGCCATATTAAATGTAAGAGAACATACAGAGCTTAATTCAAATAAAACACTTGGCCATGACAAGGCAGGAAAAGCAGCTAAAGAGGTGTCAAGGAGGCCAAGGAAAACAGAAGCCTTAAGATTACTTGAAACTTAGACTTAGATCATCTCTTCAGAAAAGACTCAAAGAGATAAAATAGATGTGGAGTATTTGTGTATGATTGATTGAATTTGAAGCAAGAAAATCAAATAGGGTTTGAGTCATTTCTGTTATGGGGGGTTACAGTCAACAAAAAAGTAGATTGGATAAATTATTTATAACATAATGAACAAAGATTCAGAAACTACAACAGGGATGCAATAAGAGGAATAGCAGTACAACGATGGTCGAACTTCTCTAATAACATGATGGTAAAGGATGGCCTCATATATAGGTTGTTTGCTCAAAGAAGAGGGGTTTGAAAATTGTTTGGTACTTATTGTTGTACTTTTGTACCAAACTGTACTGTGCCAGATGGAAGTGTAACTAAGGCACTAGACGGTCGTACATCATTATCAGAAGAACTTTCAGAAAATTCTGTTATTATAGTATAATTACATTTTATCTATATTAAGAGATAAACAAATATAAAAATATACATGCCAAATAAACAATATGAATCAGTTATACAAATTGGCCAATGGATTGCAGAAAAGGTTGAATAAATACTTGTCCAGCTGTTATAGTATTCATGAATTGCTATATACCTCAATACAGTGAAAACAAATACATAATGTCCAAAGAAATATGATCAAGGATGTTAGGATATTGTATGAATCCTCAGTGCAACATGCTTGCAAATCTATATCTCTAATGATTAAAAACAAATGTGTACAATATGTAACACTAATATTTTCTCTGCAATGCCAGGCCGGGATGAAATACGGGTGGTCCCCTACTTAAGGACTTCCGATGATTCCTTTGCCCCCTGTGACCTCTGTTGAAGCTCTCTTGATGCTTTATTTTAGTCCCAGGCTGCAATGATCTTTTTTTTTGATCAAATGAAGTTTTTACTAAAGACCTTCACCGTCTCTATTTTCCATTTGCAATACACGGAGACATGACACAAAGACAAAACAAATAAAATAATCAGTTTGCCCGATAGTCCTCAACTGTTAGAGAGTCCCAGTAGTCACAGTCTAGATTTAGATTTGCTCTAGCAATGAACTCCGAAAATTTGGGCGGTTCAGCATCCACCCAGTGGAAAGCAATTAATTTTTTAGCAACTTACAGTAGTCATAGAACCGCCAGCTTGTGACTCTCCATCACCGTTAGTTCAGATACATGACCCATGCAGCAAATAAGTGGGGTACGCTCTACAGTAGTGGAGAACATTTTATCGATTAAAAAAAGGACTTTTGTCCTGTATCTCGGTAGTTTAGGGCTATTCCACATGAAGTGAATCAAATCAGCAATAGATGTGTTATACCTAGGACAGAGGTCATCCCCCTACAACTGTTTTGGAATAGTCTGGCTGGTGTGAAATAAAACCTATGTAGAAGGTATAAGAGAGACAGCCTATGTGCTTCACTAACTGACACCTTTGGGTTGAGCTTCAATACCATCCTCTACTGGTTTCCAGAAATACTGACAACATCTGTCTCCCATTTGGAGTATTTTCCCAGGGGGAATTGTTTAAGGAGTGCTTCTTGTTAATAAGAATAATTTGGATGACATTATCACCTCTGCAATCATCTCTGCAACTACATTATTTGAGGATAATTTGAGAGCCCCAAACCGTGATTGTTGCATTATAGCATGCCTGAACTGTAGGAGTGGATAAAAACAAGATCAATGAAGGTTGAATTCCAATTGCAACTGTTCAAAAGACGTTAAATCTGCTACCTCGTAGAGTTGGGCTACACTGAACACTCCCCTAGCAATCTATTGAGGGAACGCATGCAGTTTGCCTAGTTCAAGGTAGGTTACCTGGGGCCAAATGGGGTTGTAAACCATATAGCCATCCATCCCCAACAAATGTCTACTCTTCCACCAGACCCTATCTATAAGTCTCAGTGTCACCAAGTTTTTATGTGCAGACCTAAACATCATTACCTCCAGGCCCTCTAACAGTCTAGAGGCACGTGCTGAGTAACTTCTTTTTTTTTTTTTTAAATGTCATTAATTTATAATTTTTATAACAGGAAAATACAAAGACAAAATAAAAATATAAACAGTAAGCAAAAGAATCAACACAACAATTCATACACAAAACCCCAGAGAGGAAAAAAAAGAGAAAAACCCCTCCCTCTTCTCTCTCCATCCTCAGCGCAGGCTATCGTCAACGTCAATGTCCCATCAAAGTGCTGTGTTCCTCTGAATTTCTAAATCTTATCCATCTACCCCACGTGGCATCAAATCTTTCGCCCCCTTTGCAGATAAAGTAATTTCCTCTATATGCATAATATCATTCACTCTTGAAAGGTGGTACAATGATATAGTGTGAAGGTGGCATCAGTAGCAGCAGGAGCCCGCAAAGTGGCACAATGATATATTGTGGAGGTGGCATCAGTAGCAGCAGGAGCCCACAGGGTGGCACAATGATATAGTTTGGAGGTGGCAGCAGCAGGAGCCCGCAGGGTGGCACATTAATATAGTGTGAAGGTGACATCAGCAGCAGGAGCCCGCAGGGTGGCACAATGATATAGTGTGTAGATGGCATCAGTAGCAGAAGGAGCCCGCAGGGTGGCACAATGATATAGTGTGGAGGTGGTATCAGTAGCAGCAGAGCCCGCAAGTGACTCTGAGGGACTCCCGGCCTCCATCTCCACTGTATACTGCCACGGTGCTTCTGGGTCATTTACCTTGTTTTTTACCTCCTCTGGATGCTCCTGCTCCTCTTTTCTTGTGACCTGAGTAGAAAAACCACAAATTGCACCAGAGCTTTCTTGTGCTCCAATGTCCCCCTCCAGTTCATCTCCCACCGGACTCATGTGGTCATGAGATGTAGTCTCCTCTTCTCCAGTGCCCTGACCAGACAGATTTTGTAGCATGAGTTCCAGGACATGAAGCAGTGGAATGACATTATTCATCCCGCAGTCCTGGCGACTGACAAATAACGTGGCCTCTTCAAAGGGCCTGAGCAAACGGCAGGTGTCACGCATGAGCTGCCAGTGGCTGACATCAAAGTTACACAGGGGAGTACTCTGGTCCGCTTGCATCATCAAAAAATCACTAATGGCTTTTCTCTGTTCATACAGGCGGTCTAACATATGGAGGCTGGAATTCCAATGGGTGGAAACATCGCATATCAGACTACGTTGGGATAGGCCATTCTGAGGCTGCAACTCGAGAAGGGTGTGCTTGGCTTTGGGAGAATGGCTGAAGTGCGTGCACAGTGTCCTGGACTTTTTTAGAATGCCTTACAGATGGGTGGAAGACTTCAGGAACTTGTTGACAACCAGATTGAACACATGCGCCATGTAGGACGTATGGACCCTCCCTCCTTGGTGCAGTGCTGACACCATGGGGGTCATTTACTAAGGGCCCGATTCGTGTTTTCCCGACGTGTTACCCGAATATTTCCGATTTGCGCCGATTGTACCTGAATTGCCGCGGGATTTTGGCGCACGCGATCGGATTGTGGTGCATCGGCGCCGGCATGCATGCAACGGAAAATGGGGGGGCGTGGCCGAACGAAAACCCGTCGAATTCGGAAAAACGCCGCATTTTTAAAAAAAAATTGTTGCGGAGCTTGCACTTTCCTTCACTAGGAATAGGCTGGTGTACTTGAGTGCGTTCCGATGCTCTTTAGCGCAGCAGCGCCACCTGGTGGACGTCGGAAGAACTGCCTTAATGAATCCCGGCCGGACCCGAATTCACCGCAAAGAACGCGCCGCTGGATCGCGAATGGACCAGGTAAGTAAATCTGCCCCCATGTTCCTCCCATTTTCTGTCACCATGGTTCCGATTTTTAGTTGTCGCGGAGAAAGCCACACATTGATTTCTTCTTGAATGACGCAGAGCAGTTCCTCATCCTGGCAAACCAAGTGTAGAACTCCATGACACCACTGTGCGCTGCACATGTGGTATGATGGAGCAGCCCTTGTGTAGTCTGAGGTGGTGGTGGAGCAGGAGGAGGAGGCAGACACTGGCACAGGAGCAGCAGTTTGACAACGTGGAGAAGAAAGCGCCAACCCTTGCGGAAGTTGTTGGTGTGGCTGGGCGGGAAGCACATTCACCCAGTGGGCTGTGAAGGACATGTCCTGGCCCTGACCATCGTTACAGCTCCAAACTTCCGCACTGCCGTGCACCTTGGAAGAAACTGATAAACTCAAGGACTGGCCGACATTCTGTTGCACATATTATTGGCTTGGAACTCTCCACCTCAGTTCAGCCCAAGCCTTTAGTTCTCTGAAGGGTGCAGAGTTCACGACTTGGAAAGGGAGAGACTGCAGTACCAACAACTTCGACAAGAGTATGGTCATCTTCTGCACCATGGGATGGCTGTACTCATAGAGTTGTCTCTTTGTAATCACCTCACACCAGGAATGCTGGCGCCATGTGTAGCGGGGATCAGGAAGATCTGGACCGGGAGATGATGTCAAAGGCAAACAGCTCCCGTCAGTAGAGGTGCTGGAGCCTTGACTTGCTGAAACAGCATGTGTGCCACTAGGTGCTGCTGAGGTTGCTTCGCCTGCAGGATGGATCACATCTGACACCCGTCTCTCCCAAGCCATTGGATGGTGATGCTGCATTGTCGGCGCAGGACCGTGGTGCCAACGTTAGCTCCCTGGCCACGCTTCACTTTCTGCCTGCAGATACGACATATACCCACGCTTGGCTCCTCTAGTCCCTTTACAAAAAACTGCCACACCGCTGAGGTGGTAATTTTACCACCAACACTCTGCACTGAGCGACTACTACCGCCGCTGCCTCGCTGAGTCCCTGTGCCACTGCTTACTTGGACCTGCGAGTCGGGATTTGTACCATGCGGACGTTTGGCTGCAGTTCTCCAACTGCTGTCATCCTGCTGACTCACAGCCTCAGTAGTGACTTGCTGCCTGCTCTGCTGCCTGACATGCATGCTGACACTCTCTTCACCTGACGATGATGAATCCCTGCTACACCCAGCTCCCAAGTGCGATTGGCTACATCATTGTCAATTTGCCTTTCCCGGTCACTGCTACTCTCCTTGCCGGTGTCAGTATGCATGGCTTGCCTACTGCAGGAAGCAGCGGTAGTCTGCCCCACCTCTTCACTGCCAAGCAGCTGCAGACTGTCCTCAAACACTTCATCCGCACTGAATAGTGGCTCTGAACAGAGACCACCTAGTAGCTCTCTGGCTAGTAGCTCTCAGGAACAGGACAGAGGCTGGTTGAGGACAGGTGAGGGCCGCTGACCTGATCCTGAGCCATGCCAACTAATTGTTGTATTTGCGGAAGCCATGGACTCTAGGCTGGGGTTGTCAGATGTTATATTTGAGGAACTGGATGACCTAGTCAAACATTCAACAACCTTTGGGTTTTTGATCAACACACTGCCGCTAGATGACAACGGCAGTTCTGGCCTCACAGAGTAACCCCTGCAGTGATGTCTCCTTACTGTGCTGCCCCCTCTGCCTGCTCCACCTGCCACCTTTCTGTCTCACATAGTGGTTTTTTCGTGGATTTCACACGTAAATCTGGCTCTAAACCATTGCCCCAAAAAGGTATGGCAATGTGTGCTATACAGATACCTCACAACTGACACCTAGTGAGAGGTCCACTAATCACTACAGCAGATGCATGAATGTGAAACAGATTTCTTCCTATTTAATTTTGTCACTAAATAGAACTGCTATTTGGGGTATACAGATCCCTCTTAAAGAACATCCAGGAATTGCAGCAAGAATCGCTATTGCGTAGCACAGTATTAGCAGCTAGACGACAGTTTTTATAGGGCTGTGAGCCTGTGTGACATCACATAAGCCTGCCGGTCACTGATTGGCTTACAGGTCTGCAGGTGTCATCGGCGGTGTTCCTTTCTCCTTCCCAGAGTTCTCTGCCCCATGTAACACGTTGTGCTCGTGCCCATTTAGCAGAACAAAGAAGGGAAAAAAAACTTTGTTCCCGCGAATCAGCGTAAACCTCTGATTTTTAGTGAAATTCGTATTAAATTAAAATCTGTTAGAATCGATGCACCCATCTCTAGTCATTATCTATGGAATCATCTGGTGTCAGTGTAAAAAGAGTGCATTCTTTGATGTTATAGTGGGATCTTGGCCCTCAGCTCAGTCCTTTCGAGCTGGCACAGACATTATTTGCTTATTCGGTGAAGTTGGCCTCTGTAAGTGCACATGGAAGTGAAGAGTGAAGTGATTTGAAGAGCGGCGGCTGTTATGTGCGTGTCATACTAACACAGCATTGTTTGAAGACCAAAACACGCACCCTATGCATATTTAAGCATGGCACAACGTTCTACAACACCCTACAGGCTCTCTAAAGCCAGGAAACACCTGTTTTTTAACGTGATTCGCTATGATTGGATTTGGGTTGAATCACTTTTTTTTCGGAAAATCCGGCAAACTTATCAGGGCCGTGTACACAGGTTGTCTTTTGAAATGTTTATAAACTTATAGTTGTTTGTGTGGTATATGGATTGTATATTGAATAAATTGTTTTATGTAACTTTTATACAAACCTTCTTGGCTTTTTTTCTTTTGATATTTAATGGGTCAACACTTGTAGGTCTTTCCCCCGCTTCCCGATAACGGTTCAGCTCCAATGCTTAGTGGTTGCCTATACAGGTAATTACACCTGTGCATGAAAAATGGGCCAAGTATGGAATTCGGAAACCTTACTAAATTGATCTGTAAAAGAGCCATAGGATTTGATGCTGACTATAAGAACAGTTCCTCCAGATGGATTATTAAACATACAAGAGCCAGGACTGATATTTGGTGGATGTGTGGAGAGAGGCAGAAGCAGAGGCTCCCCATCGTATGGCAAGAAAATTGTAGTTTGGCTCATTTTCTTATTTCCTTCAATCTATTTCCAGCCTAAGATTTTTAAAGATGAGAGAAAAAGTCCTGAAAGTTATGTATCATTACTGTATGTATCGTTATTAATTGGGACCTGGAGGATCGTCTAAGGTGACGTCGGGGTAAAAGTCCCATTATCCAACATGTGACTGGATTATTCATATCATTTATAATAAAAATAGGTTTGTTATTTGTAGCAGAGATGTGATTAAGGGTATAGCAGACTTTTCTGATTGCATCATAGAACTATATAACCATAAACATTTTATTAAATGTGTTTAACCCCTTAAGGACGCAGCCATTTTGTAGCTTAAGGCTCAGCCCTATTTTTTGTATTCTGACTATTGATTTTGCGTTGCTTTATATGGTTAAAACTTTTGAAAACTGTTTTGAATACTTATCAAAGCGATTAAGAGATTGGGGGTCATTTACTAAGGGCCCGATTCGCGTTTTCCCGACGTGTTACCCGAATATTTCCGATTTGCGCCGATTGTACCTGAATTGCCCCGGGATTTTGGCGCACGCGATCGGATTGTGGCGCATCGGCGCCGGCATGCGCGCGATGGAAACCGGGGGGCGTGGCCGAACGAAAACCCGACATATTCGGAAAACCCGCCGCATTTAAAAACCGAAAATGTGTCGCTTGCGAAGCGCTTACCTTCATCTCGTCCAGCTCGGTGCATTCCGGTGCGTTCAGATGATTTTCAGCGCAGCAGTGCCACCTGGTGGACGGCGGAGGAACTACCTTCATAAATCCCGTCCGGACCCGAATCCTGTGCAGGGAACGCGCCGCTGGATCGCGAATGAGCCGGGTAAGTAAATCTGCCCCATTGTTTTTTGTCACAGCAGTAAGGGGTTAATGTCTCATATATTTTGTTGTTGTGTATTACTATTCCCAGTAACAGCTCCTGATGGCAGCATCACCAAAATCTTGGAAGGATTCACCTCCCTCACTGAGAACTCAGGTAAGTGCAGCTCTTATATCTTGTCCATCAATCCCTCTGGCAATGGAGATGGTCGTGTTGATGAATTAGTTGCATTCTGTATGAGATAATCTATTCAGTCCCTAATGGCAGTTCTATTACCAAGATTACTAAGAAGTAAAGAAGAAGATGTATACAACAACTTGGAGATACCGTATGATGATTAAGAAACTCAAATATGAATTGATAAGAACTAAAAACTTAAAGAGGCCCTGTCACCTGACAAAATCTCTCTAGCAGCACTTATGAAAGTAAGTAGCTCCCTAGGCCGACCCCAGTTATAGCAGTCTTATGTAGCTGGCTTTATCAGAATATACCAATAAGCTAGCAAACACTGCAGTACATATCCCTCCGAGGAGACTGCAGCATGGAGCCTGGCAGTCACCACCAGCCTATCGTATGTGAGGGGGGGGGGGGGGCAGGGGAGGAGTTGAAGAGAGGGGAACGCCTCGATAAAGCTAGCGATTTAAAACTGCTATTACTGGGGTAGAGCCAGGGAGGTGCTCACTTTAGTAATTTCGGGTGACAGGTCCTCTTTAAATATATAAAAGGAGGGAATGTTGTGGAAAGTGTTAAATCTACTATATGTTTTATATTATATCTTGTATGGTAGTAGTTTGAGGTATGTACAGGGGCATAATGTAAGTAATTCCCAGAGATATGCATCATTGCCACATTGAAACAAACCTCCCTCCAAGTTCTCAAATTCTTTACATCTTTTTCTTAAACTTTGCTTTTCCTTGTTAAAAACACCAGTTTGGGACATCTTTTTCCCACCTTAGGGAATGTCTATATACATTGCAGACACTGGGGCAGATTTACTTACCCGGTCCATTCTCGATCCAGCGGCGCCTTCTCTGCGGTGGATTCGGGTCCGGCCGGGAATTACTAAGGCAGTTCCTCCGCCGTCCACCAGGTGGCTCTGCTGCGCTTAAAATCATCCGAATGCCCTGAAATTCACCGAGCCTGGCTGAGTGAAGGTAAGTGCGTCCCAAGCGACACTTTTTTTTTAAATGCAGCGTTTTTTCCATATCTGTCGGGTTTTTGCTCAGCCCAGCCCCCCCGATTTCCGTCGCATGCATGCCGGCGCCGATGCGCCAAAATCCGATCGCAATCCGGGGCAATACAGGGAAAATCGGCGCATATCGGAAATATTCGGGTAACACGTCGGGAAAACGCGAATCGGGCCCTTAGTAAATGACCCCCACAATCTCAGAAGTCTCCTCTAACTGTAAATATTCAGATGAAGTCATGGTCCTTTATTAATAAGGAATATTATCCTAACAAATATCCACAGAACTTCTACAATTCCAATATAATCACACATGTACATAATTGCATCAAGGATACGAACTAACAATGTGATTGATTCTTTATTAGAGGTTTATTCAATGTTCATTGTGGTCAATCATCAGAACTACAATTCTTACATCCGGATAAACATAACATCAGTGAATGTGATTCCATTGTGAGCAGAGAATGGCTGTAATCAGGGCCGGCTCCAGGTTTTAGTGGGCCCCTGGGCGACAGAGCCCTAGTGGGCCCCTTTATGGGCCGCCCTCCAGTAGTCACACTGCCCCCCCCCCATCCCCGTGTACACATTCCTCCCCTCCCCCTGTATACACACTGCCCCCTCCTGTATACACACTGCCCCCCTCCTGTATACACACTGCCCCCCTTCCTGTATACACACTGCCCCCCTTCCTGTATACACACTGCCCCCCTTCCTGTATACATACTGCCCCCCTTCCTGTATACACACTGCCCCCCTCCTATATACACACTGCCCCCCTCCTCCTGTATACACACTGCCCCCTCCTGTATACACACTGCCCCCCTCCTATATACACACTGCCCCCCTCCTGTATACACACTGCCCCCTTCCTGTATACACACTGCCCCACTCCTATATACACACTGCCCCCTCCTGTATACACACTGCCCCCTCCTGTATACACACTGCCCCCCTCCTATATACACACTGCCCCCTCCTGTATACACACTGCCCCCCTCCTGTATACACACTTCCCCCCCCTCCTGTATACACACTCCCCCCCCCTCCTGTATACACAATGCCCCCTGTATACACACTGCCCCCCTCCTCCTTTATACACACTGCCCCCCTCCTCCTGTATACACATTGCCCACCTCCTCCTGTATACACACTGCCTCTTGTATACACACTGCCCCCCTCCTGTATACACAATGCCCCCTGTATACACACTGACCCCCTCCTCCTTTATACACACTGCCCCCCTCCTCCTGTATACACACTGCCTCTTGTATACACACTGCCCCCCTCCTGTATACACACTGCCCCCCTCCTCCTGTATACACACTGCCCCCCCTCCTCCTGTATACACACTGCCCCCCCTCCTCCTGTATACACACTGCCTCCCTTCCTGTATACACACTGCCCCCCCCTCCTGTATACACACTGCCCCCCCTCCTGTATACACACTGCCCCCCTCCTCCTTTATACACACTGCCCCCCTCCTCCTGTATACACACTGACCTCCTCCTCCTCCTGTATACACACTGACCCCCTCCTGTATACACACTGCCCCCCCTCCTGTATACACACTGCCCCCCCCCCCTCCTCCTGTATACACACTGCCTCCCCTCCTGTATACACACTGCCCCCCCTCCTGTATACACACTGACCCCCTCCTGTATACACACTGACCCCCTCCTGTATACACACTGACCCCCTCCTGTATACACACTGCCCCCCCTCCTCCTGTATACACACTGCCTCCCCTCCTGTATACACACTGACCCCCTCCTGTATACACACTGCCCCCCTCCTCCTCCTGTATACACACTGACCCCCTCCTGTATACACACTGCCCCCCCCCTCCTGTATACACACTGCCCCCCCTCCTGTATACACACTGCCCCCCCTCCTCCTGTATACACACTGCCTCCC
>NW_027285857.1:0-19242 GCF_040894005.1 Engystomops pustulosus | reverse complement strand
ACAAGAAGCATTTCAAGGTCCTGGGAGGCCTTGCCATTCCCCACATTTCACCCTATGGAAAACCTTTGGAGGGAGATGAAAGTCTGTGTTTCCCAGTGACAGCCCCAAAACATCACTGCTCTAGAGAAGTGCCCTGGTTAAAACAAGTGACATAGCCAACACAGGATATAACAGTATCGAGATGAACTTTTGTTATTGACCAAATAATTGTTTTCCACCATAATATGCAAATACATTCTTTAAAAATCAGACAATGTGAATGTGAAGTGTAATTATATGCTTTTATTTTTATATGCTAGATCAATACTGAAAAACTAAGAGGACGCTCAACTGTGGATGAAGGTTAATAAGAGTGTGATAACACACAGAGAAGAATGTGAGGCTCCCTGGGCTGATTTATGATGCTACTTATTACAGGGAAAGAGACGTCTTTTGTTTCTGCGATGCCCATGTGATAATTTACTAATGAACTATGGATATTATTTATCCCTAACTAACCAAGCCCAGGTCCTGCTCCACTCAAAGTTTCTGTATAATCCTTTGTGGTGCAAATAAAGCATCTCACATCTGCCTTGTATGGCATCAGTGCTCCACAGAGACTGAGATATTATACCATACTTTGTCTTGGTGTCTCATTTCTTTGAGCTCACTCAGTGGATTTTATTAACAATTAGAGAACCTGCGGTTGTGTAAACAGGGGCAGAACTTGACCTGACTTTGTGGCTTTGTTTTCTCATTTATTTCTCATAGTTCATGTTCTACCTATGACGTCACTTACCGTCCTCTCATCTTTATAAGGGGGAGAGCTTGTACAATTGGTCGCTTAATCCTTTTTTCCCCTCCGTATCTATTGATCTAACGCTGTACCAATGTCCTATTGCCATACGTTCTATTTTTATTTTCATTTTTAATGTGATGTTTGATGAATTTGTCCTTTTTAGACTAATAAACTGAAATAGTAATATTATAGGAGACAAAGCTATAAAAGAAGAGAAATCCCAGCCCATACCTATAGGTGCTGCGGGGGTGCAGTTATTAGCCTGGCAGCACCCGGTGTTAATATCGACCGTCATGAACTGGTTACTCAGTTTCTTTGGGTTGTTGCACTCGGATGATTGGCCGCAGCCTCTCACTATGGCGTAAGTCGTTATTCCGTAGGTTGTGACTGAAAAAGGAAAAGAGAAATGTAACGTTACGGCCCAAATCACTTCCCTATAACCTATTACTAAAAGATTCAGCTAAAGATGGAAGACGCACAAGACGGAGGAGTGAGAGAGAGAAAGAGAGAGAGAGAGTGGGAGGAAGGAAAAGAAAAGAAACAAGAGAGAAAAGGATGAGGGAATAAGGAATGAGGAAGAACGTTCAATTAATAATAGAGGGAACGATTAGAAAAGAGGAAATGAAAAGGGAAGGAAAAAAGATAAGAAAGGGAATAAAATGAGATGTAAGGAAAGAGAAGAAAGAGAAAGAAAGAAAGAAAGAAAGAGAGAAAGAAAGAAAGAAAGAAAGAAAGAAAGAGAGAAAGAAAGAAAGAAAGAGAGAAAGAGAGAAAGAAAGAAAGAAAGAAAGAAAGAAAGAGAGAAAGAAAGAAAGAAAGAAAGAAAGAAAGAAAGAAAGAAAGAAAGAAAGAAAGAAAGAGAGAAAGAAAGAGAGAAAGAAAGAAAGAAAGAAAGAAAGAAAGAAAGAAAGAAAGAAAGAAAGAAAGAAAGAAAGAAAGAAAGAAAGAAAGAAAGAAAGAAAGAAGGAATAAGAGTGGAGGCTGGAGCAGAGGAGCAGAGGGTGTGAGTCACATGACCAGCGCTAATCACCCACTCATCTCTCATGGCCAAGAATTATCCCACATGACTTCCGATTTTCCCCAGACCCGGACGCATGCGGCGGCCATGAGATGCGATATGTGAATACATCCTAAAAGAAGGATGAGAGAAGAGATGACAGAGAAAGAGAAAACTGGAGGAGTAAAAGAAAGAGAGAAGAGAGAAGAGAGGTGCACATAGAAAGAGTAACAGTTCCCCTGGGAGTAGCAGTCCGCCAGGGGGCATCTCAGACATAGGAGCAGATCCAGGGCTCATACGTTTGGTTTCGGTGTAGATGGAGGTGCAGACGTCCTCGGTGGATGTACATGTGACCGCGGAGCCGCTGCAGGGGGTTTGGGTTGTGCTGGTGCAGCTGATACAGGTGAGAGAGCGACCTGCAAAGGAGAACAACACACAACATCACGATCCGCAAGATCCTAGAGCGTAAAAGCTACAACCTCAGGAGAAATCCCTGCACAGACCCGAAATCTTATCACTGTACACGACAGAACATTGCACAGGCGGCCCTGATGGTCAACTCTGTGACTGCTGCTGTGACTCATTTCCTATAGTAACCAATCACAGCTTAGAGCTCATATTAATGACCTGTGGCAGAACAGCAACCAATCAAGACTTAGCTTCTAACGGCCACAGCAGCAGCAGCAGCAGACAATGGCTCCTGTTTATGGTGGGTAATAAGTAGATTTTGGAAAGAGTGGGGTCAAAATTTGGGCTCAAACTATAGTCTGTGACAAAGAGCCGCTGTGCAAAATTTGGTGATTGTAAACGTAACGGTGCAGATCCCTTTAGCGGTCATACACACAGACACACTAATACACGCAGCTTTATAATATATATATATTAGGACTGCATCTGCTTCCAGGGTTTGTATGACAATTATTGTCTTTTCTTCCATAGTGTAATCCTCCTCTGTTCATCATGTTGTGTACATAGTGGAGAAGGATTAATCACATTATATCCCACGTTACGGCTATTAGCAGAGCACATTACGTCCCTGTCACACTAAGGCTCTGGCTGCGATTTTACAATTATAAATGATCAATCTCCAAAATCTTTATGGAGGGGCTCTGTGAGGATAGGAGCATTTCTCAGTGCGGTTCTGTAATATGGAGGGGCTCTGTAGGGAGAGGAGCGTTGTTCAGTGCGGTTCTGTAATATGGAGGGGCTCTGTAGGGATAGTAGGGT
This sequence comes from Engystomops pustulosus, assembly GCF_040894005.1. Classification (NCBI taxonomy): domain Eukaryota; kingdom Metazoa; phylum Chordata; class Amphibia; order Anura; family Leptodactylidae; genus Engystomops; species Engystomops pustulosus. The sequence goes on along the minus strand of NW_027285857.1, from coordinate 16,240 downwards.
TGCTCAGTGTGGTTCTGTAATATGGAGGAGCTCTGTAGGGAGAGGAGCTTTGCTCTATGTGGTTCTGTAATATGGAGGGGCTCTGTAGGGAGAGGAGTGTTGCTCAGTGTGGTTCTGTAATATGGAGGGGCTCTGTAGAGATTGGAGCGTTGCTCAGTGTGGTTCTGTAATATGGAGGGGCTCTGTAGGGAGAGGAGCGTTGCTCAGTGTGGTTCTGTAATATGGAGGGGCTCTGTGAGGATAGGAGCATTTCTCAGTGCGGTTCTGTAATATGGAGGGGCTCTGTAGGGATAGTAGGGTTGCTCAGTGTGGTTCTGTAATATGGAGGGGCTCTGTAGGGATAGGAGCATTGCTCAGTGTGGCTCTGTAATATGGACAGGCTCTGTAGGGAGAGGAGCTTTGCTCTATGTGGTTCTGTAATATGGAGGGGCTCTGTAGGGAGAGGAGTGTTGCTCAGTGTGGTTCTGTAATATGGAGGGGCTCTGTAGAGATTGGAGCGTTGCTCAGTGTGGTTCTGTAATATGGAGGGGCTCTGTAGGGAGAGGAGCGTTGCTCAGTGTGGTTCTGTAATATGGAGGGGCTCTGTAGGGAGAGGAGCGTTGTTCAGTGCGGTTCTGTAATATGGAGGGGCTCTGTAGGGAGAGGAGCGTTGCTCAGTGTGGTTCTGTAATATGGAGGGGCTCTGTAGGGAGAGGAGCGTTGCTCAGTGTGGTTCTGTAATATGGAGGGGCTCTGTAGGGATCGTAGGGTTGCTCAGTGTGGTTCTGTAACATGGAGGGGCTCTGTAGGGAGAGGAGCGTTGCTCAGTGTGGTTCTGTAATATGGAGGGGCTCTGTAGGGAGAGGAGCGTTGCTCAGTGTGATTCTGTAATATGGAGGGGCTCTGTAGAGATAGTAGGGTTGCTCAGTGTGGCTCTGTAATATGGAGGGGCTCTGTAGGGAGAGGAGCGTTGCTCAGTGTGGCTCTGTAATAAGGAGGGGCTCTGTAGAGATTGGAGCGTTGCTCAGTGTGGCTCTGTAATATGGAGGGGCTCTGTAGGGAGAGGAGCGTTGCTCAGTGTGGTTCTGTAATATGGAGGGGCTCTGTAGGGAGAGGAGCGTTGTTCAGTGCGGTTCTGTAATATGGAGGGGCTCTGTAGGGAGAGGAGCGTTGCTCAGTGTGGTTCTGTAATATGGAGGGGCTCTGTAGGGAGAGGAGCGTTGCTCAGTGTGATTCTGTAATATGGAGGGGCTCTGTAGAGATAGTAGGGTTGCTCAGTGTGGCTCTGTAATATGGAGGGGCTCTGTAGGGAGAGGAGCGTTGCTCAGTGTGGCTCTGTAATAAGGAGGGGCTCTGTAGAGATTGGAGCGTTGCTCAGTGTGGCTCTGTAATATGGAGGGGCTCTGTAGGGAGAGGAGCGTTGCTCAGTGTGGTTCTGTAATATGGAGGGGCTCTGTAGGGAGAGGAGCGTTGTTCAGTGCGGTTCTGTAATATGGAGGGGCTCTGTAGGGAGAGGAGCGTTGCTCAGTGTGGTTCTGTAATATGGAGGGGCTCTGTAGGGAGAGGAGCGTTGTTCAGTGCGGTTCTGTAATATGGAGGGGCTCTGTAGGGAGAGGAGCGTTGCTCAGTGTGGCTCTGTAATAAGGAGGGGCTCTGTAGGGATAGTAGGGTTGCTCAGTGTGGTTCTGTAATATGGAGGGGCTCTGTAGGGATAGGAGCGTTGCTCAGTGTGGCTCTGTAATATGGAGGGGCTCTGTAGGACGAGGAGCGTTGCTCAGTGTGGTTCTGTAATATGGAGGGGCTCTGTAGGGAGAGGAGCGTTGTTCAGTGCGGTTCTGTAATATGGAGGGGCTCTGTAGGGAGAGGAGCGTTGCTCAGTGTGGTTCTGTAATATGGAGGGGCTCTGTAGGGAGAGGAGCGTTGTTCAGTGCGGTTCTGTAATATGGAGGGGCTCTGTAGGGAGAGGAGCGTTGCTCAGTGTGGCTCTGTAATAAGGAGGGGCTCTGTAGGGATAGTAGGGTTGCTCAGTGTGGTTCTGTAATATGGAGGGGCTCTGTAGGGATAGGAGCGTTGCTCAGTGTGGCTCTGTAATATGGAGGGGCTCTGTAGGACGAGGAGCGTTGCTCAGTGTGATTCTGTAATATGGAGGGGCTCTGTAGGGATAGGAGCGTTGTTCAGTGTGGTTCTGTAATATGGAGGGGCTCTGTAGGGAGAGGAGCGTTGCTCAGTGTGGTTCTGTAATATGGAGGGGCTCTGTAGGGAGAGGAGCATTGCTCAGTGTGGTTCTGTAATATGGAGGGGCTCTGTAGGGAGAGGAGCATTGCTCAGTGTGGTTCTGTAATATGGAGGGGCTCTGTAGGGAAAGGAGCGTTGCTCAGTGTGGTTCTGTAATATGGAGGGGCTCTGTAGGGAGAGGAGCGTTGCTCAGTGTGGTTCTGTAACATGGAGGGGCTCTGTAGGGAGAGGAGCGTTGCTCAGTGTGGTTCTGTAATATGGAGGGGCTCTGTAGGGAGAGGAGCGTTGTTCAGTGCGGTTCTGTAATATGGAGGGGCTCTGTAGGGAGAGGAGCGTTGCTCAGTGTGGTTCTGTAATATGGAGGGGCTCTGTAGGGAGAGGAGCGTTGCTCAGTGTGGCTCTGTAATAAGGAGGGGCTCTGTAGGGAGAGGAGCGTTGCTCAGTGTGGTTCTGTAATATGGAGGGGCTCTGTAGGGAGAGGAGCGTTGCTCAGTGTGATTCTGTAATATGGAGGGGCTCTGTAGGGAGAGGAGCGTTGCTCAGTGTGGTTCTGTAATATGGAGGGGCTCTGTAGGGATAGGAGCGTTGCTCAGTGTGGCTCTGTAATATGGAGGGGCTCTGTAGGACGAGGAGCGTTGCTCAGTGTGATTCTGTAATATGGAGGGGCTCTGTAGGGAGAGGAGCATTGCTCAGTGTGGTTCTGTAATATGGAGGGGCTCTGTAGGGAGAGGAGCACTGCTCTATGTGGTTCTGTAATATGGAGGGGCTCTGTAGGGAGAGGAGCACTGCTCTATGTGGTTCTGTAATATGGAGGGGCTCTGTAGAGATAGGAGGGTTGCTCAGTGTGGTTCTGTAATATGGAGGGGCTCTGTAGGGAGAGGAGCGCTGCTCTATGTGGTTCTGTAATATGGAGGAGCTCTGTAGGGAGAGGAGCGTTGCTCAGTGTCGCTCTGTAATATGGAGGGGCTCTGTAGGGATAGTAGGGTTGCTCAGTGTGGTTCTGTAATATGGAGGGGCTCTGTAGGGAGAGGAGCGTTGCTCAGTGTGGTTCTGTAATATGGAGGGGCTCTGTAGGGAGAGGAGCGTTGCTCAGTTTGGCTCTGTAATATGGAGGGGCTCTGTAGGGATAGTAGGGTTGCTCAGTGCGGTTCTGTAATATGGAGGGGCTCTGTAGAGATAGGAGGGTTGCTCAGTGTGGTTCTGTAATATGGAGGGGCTCTGTAGGGATAGGAGCGTTGCTCAGTGTGGTTCTGTAATATGGAGGAGCTCTGTAGGGATAGGAGCGTTGCTCAGTGTGGCTCTGTAATATGGAGGGGCTCTGTAGGGATAGTAGGGTTGCTCAGTGCGGTTCTGTAACATGGAGGGGCTCTGTAGGGATAGGAGCAGTGCTTACTGTGGTTCTGTAATGTGAAAGAGCTTTAGAGATAGGAGTGTTGCTCAGTTTGGTTCTATATTATGGAGGAGCTTTGTAGGGAAAGGAGTGTTGTTCAATCAGTTTCTGTAATATGGAGGAGCTCGGTGGGAATAGGAGCATTGCTCAGTGTGGTTCTGTAATACGATGGTGCTCCACAGGGAGAGGGGTGTTGCTCAGTGTGGTTCTGGAGGGACTCTGTGGAGGTAGTTGGTGTATTATGGAGGAAACATCCCACTCAATATTGTATTGTACAAATTTACAAAATTAGCAAATTAGAAAAAAATAAATAAACAGAAAATACACAAAAATAACAAAATGTGAGGGCATCATTACTGTTCCTTATTACTAACCATTGTCATACAATATGTAAGTATTAGCAGTTACAGATGGAGACTTCCCTGGACAGGAGACCTTATACAGGGACTGGACAGGAGACCTTATACAGGGACTGGACAGGAGACCTTATACAGGGACTGGACAGGAGACCTTATACAGGGACTGGACAGAAGACCTTATACAGGGACTGGACAGGAGACCTTATACAGGGACTGGACAGGAGACCTTATACAGGGACTGGACAGAAGACCTTATACAGGGACTGGACAGGAGACCTTATACAGGGACTGGACAGGAGACCTTATACAGGGACTGGACAGGAGACCTTATACAGGGACTGGACAGGAGACCTTATACAGGGACTGGACAGGAGACCCTATACAGGGATAACTGGTTGGTTTGTGACTTACACGATGTGTTTTTATACTGAACAAACCAATAATGTCCACATTCTAACCTGCACTGATAAGGTTTCTTAGTGTTTGCTGGATGTTGGGTTCTTCCACAATGGAGTTTATTGAGCTCCGTGTAGGGTAACAATGTCCTCTCAGAAGTCGCACTTTATCTTCACACCTTGTATTTGCTCAGCTATAGTCAGAGGTGTGCGGCTGTTATCATAAAGGCGGCGGCAATGAGTAAAATACACAAAATGTACATTTCCTTTAAGCCTCTGGGTTATTTTCACTAGATTATTATCTTGTATTCTTCACCTTTATGTTCCAATAACACAGAAATATCGAGCTGCAGGTCATGTGTATCTGAGGCCCAGGAACAGCAGGGTGAGGTCCTGGGTTTCTAGGTGGGGGGATGGAGGGTGGTTCCACTCCCTGTAGAGTAATGTATATGGTCGCAGGTGTGACAGTCTTCTAAAGTCTTCTCTCCCCTTGGAGGCTGCTGGGACCCAACTATAATGTTTGGTGCTAGACTCCTTATATGGTGAAAAGATACAATGTAGACCCAGGTGTGGCCACACCCCCTGCGCCCCCTTAATGTACAGCCCAGGCACCATTATAAAAAGTTATTTTACCATATGAGAAAAAACCTCCACATCATCTGGCCAGCTTCCAGCTTCCAAAAGCAAAAACATTGTATATTCTTCCATTTCTGGAGCTGAATGAGGACTTGTTTTCTGATGGATGATTTGCACATCTACTGGCACCATTGGAGGCAAAACATTCCAAATTAGCATAGACTGCCATAGGAAAAACCAATCCCATAAGAAACACGACCACACTACACATTCCCACTATTCTTTGCGTTTCTATGATCACTGAGATACCAGATCTATAGGATTTTTTTTAGATTTTTACAATGAAATATCAGCATGGGACTGTGTGAGGGGGCATTTTTGCAGAATCACCTTCATTTTATTAATGTCATTTAGGAAATTGTACAAAATTTAGTTTGAGTCCAAGTTTTATTTGGACATTTTGTTGTCTTTGATTGCAGACCTCATCTAAAGGTTAAAGGGGTTTTCCTGGAATCCCTCCTGGGGTCTGGGGCAGGGGTAGCCATACGTAGTGTTCTTACACTGCTACAATACCTGGGCATAGCACTGTGTCAGGCTCCTGTATTTCCATAGATTGCCAGCAGGGCTGGAAGTGCTGGGGGGTCACTGGCCCGGTGTCAGCCTAGAAGTGCCCTCAGTTGCACCCAGAGATGTCACTTTGGACCAGTGGCCTGTTTCCAGGTAGTGTGTGGTACCACAGCTCAGACATTGCTGGAATATCCCTTCCCGCACAACATTGGGTTTATATCCATATAGGAAGAGTTATGATGATCCCTTTAAGACTTTCCAATATAGTGAGGTAGAACAAAGAGTCATAGAAATTAGAACATATTCTACAGAGCCCTGATCTTATCATCCAGTCTAACTAGTAATTCATTAACAGACAGAAGGATTAGAACAAGTTCTGTAAGAAGCATAGAACAACTTCCACGCTGACTTCCTACACGTGCCTCAGAGCTTTGCTTAGATGTGTGGAACCACCCTCCTGCCGAAATCCTCCATCCATAGCTGATCTGTGCTAGTTCCCTGGGATGTCTGGAACAACCTCTATGCCAAGTTCCTTCAAGAACTGTCCCATAAGTGTTACCTATAGAACTGATGCTGTTTTGAAGTTAAAAGTTGGTCACAACAAATGTGGATGAAATGTTAATGATGTAGATAAGATTTAGATCTAGAAGAAAACTCTGGCAACAGTTTATCTTCCTTCAGAGGAAAAGGTGTTTAAAATAGAATTTTTTTCCCCATCTCTTTCACACTTCACACATATCCCATCATAGATATAGGTTGTTTCATTGTCTTAAGAAGTAGAAATAAATCCAATACATTATAATATAATTATATTCGTTATGTTCAGCTCATCGGCCCCAACCTTCATAATTGCCGGATCACGTCTTCCCTTCAAACAGTGGAGGGACCATGATTTACGCAGCTGCCAACATACATGACACAAACTATAATATACAGGCGGCCCCCTACTTAAGGACACCTGACTTACAGACAACCCCTAGTTACAGACGGACCCCTCTGCCCCCTGTGACCTCTGGTGAAGTCTCTGGATGTTACTATAGTCCCAGACTGCAATGATCAGCTGTAAGGTGTCTGTAATGAAGTTATAGTGATGAATCTTGTTCCCATGACACCGCAAAATTTTTAAAATCCAATTGTCAGTCTCCTTTGACTAAAAAAAAGACCAGTGCTGTAAACAATACATTACAGTTGGGTTTTCTCGTAAGGATTTTGGAATTGACCCAGTAGCTTCATGTTCTGGCTCTGGTTTTATTCAGACACTGAACAAGTAGGAGATGCTGGAGCACAGGGTGCAATTTCACCTGAGCTGTAGCTTTAGGGACCCGATAGGAGTTATCTCCCTAAAATAAAAACACTAAATTAAAGTTGGGGGGGGGGGTCTGGTATAGATGTGGATAAATACCCAGAAGCCTCAAATTACTCCACTGGCAGCCACTGAACAAGCAGGTGATGCTGGGACTGAGACATTCAAGATATAATTGTATCGAGGACTTAAGAACATGACCCGGTGATGTCCGTAGAGTTACATATATTCGCCACTGACTATAATAACATATAGATGGATGATGATGATATAGAAGTTTCTATTCTTACCGGTGGATATCACTGCGGACAGAAGGAAGACGACACCCAGAAAACGCTTCATGGCTGGAGACGTCTCGGAGGAGATGCTGCTGGTGCTCGCTCTGCGGAGTCTATGGCAGAGAATTTCCGGCAAAAATGTCCTAATCTGAGAGGTAGGAGCAGCCGAGTGTAAAGGTTGAAATGTGAAAAGAGACTTTAAATATAGAAGGCGACGTGTGATCCGGCCATATCTGAAAGTAAATATTGGAGTCTTGGTGTGGAAATGCCATGAGGTCACTTATACACATAGAATTGTGTCCCCTCCTGGGGGAGAGGTGGTACATACTGTATGAGCTATAAATTACTATACTATGACTTATCAATCTACAAAAATACAAAACGTCCTACAAAATTATCAGGAAAATATCCCAATGTCTTTTACAATATTTAAATTCTGTCGATTCCTACTGAAATAACATTTTATTTTCCCATTTACAGAGTTGTTTGAGGACTTTTATCTCTGGAGTACATTGTCCTTCCTAGTTTTAATTTAACATTCCATACTATTTACCCAGGGGTGCAGCATCCATGAGGCGAGTTGAGCCTCTAACCTCAGGCAGCAACACCTGCAGCAAGATGCAGGCAGTATTAGACCGCAATCGTCTGCTTTAAAGCAGGACTTGACACCAAAAATAGTGTCTCTTGACACCCGATGCCGGGATGGGGGTGAGACACTACATGGAGAACCAACTTACTAAAAAATATAATCTTATATACTACTTCTGGGAGGGGCAGAGGGGTTGATGTTCTATGGCTCTCCTTAGGCAGCTGAGAGTTTAAATTCATCCCTGTAAGTACCCAAAAAATTCCAAAGTACAATTGACAATTTAAGAAGGAAATTGCACCATTTTCTAGGGAGCTTTGATTTTAAATCTTTTAGGCTCCTCCCCTTTATTCATTGGGTCAGTACGATCACAGAGATTCAAGTTTTATAAAGGTTTACCATCTGAAATCTACTTACTGAGGTGTCATCCTGAACACATGTTTTATGTAGCTGGTTATGGCCACCTTGGTCCCCAAAATCAGTCCTTTATAATATGCTAATTTCCACAGGGGCTACTGGGGGCCTCAACAAAGCCTCTGCCAGTTTCAAGGACTATGGTTATAGCACACCCTCATAGCGCTGTTTGAAAGATTTTTAAGATTTGAGGGCACAGGGACACGAAGAGGTGAGAACTGCCCGCAGAGTACAGAGACATGAGGAGAGAATAGTCTTTATAGATCAGAACAAAGAAGAGGAGAGAACTACCGGGAGGGGGGCTATCTTTACAGCTCAGAGACGGGGGGTAAAACTTATTTTCACAGCAGCCTTGTGGTTTCCCTCAAAGGGCCAATGTGATTTATTTTTGTATAATTGTTTCTACTCCTTTGAAGTTATGTGAACTCTACAACGGTGATTATGTGCCCATACAGTAATTAACAGTCACAGGGGCTGCACCACAGTAGCCAATGGTTACAGTGCCTTCCACACAGTAGCCAACAGTCATAGCGTCTGCCCCACTGTAGCCAACAGTCACAGCGTCTGCCCCACTGTAGCCAACAGTCACAGCGTCTGCCCCACAGTAGCCATTGGTTACACTGCCTTCCTCACAGTAGCCAACAGTCATAGCATCTACCCCACAGTAGCCAACGGTCACAGTGGTTGTCCCACAGTAGCCAATAGTTACAGTGCTTTTCCCACAGTAGCCAACAGTCATAGCATCTTCCTCATTGTAGCCAACAGTCACAGCATCCACAGTAGCTAATAGTTACATCGCCAACAGCCTTGCAGTCTTTTCTGTCGCCCCATCCTTCTAAGGACAAGCCACAGAAAAGGGTTCATTATAAGGAGTTGCCTACAGAAAAAGGGGTATTTGCTACCTCACTTTCATTCTGACCCACCTGGAATCTTCCATTAGCTGCCGCCACATCAATCTAGGTGATGAAGGCTCAGGAAAAGAGAAGTGACCCAGAACACTCTTTTTTCATTTTATTTAAATTTTGTAAGAAAGATACAAAATAAAAGAATTTGTATCAATTCAAAATGTATCATAGATACGGAGTAACAGAAAAACTATGGAAACCATAGGTCCCCTCCGGTGTGGTTTACATCATTGGAAGCAATAACCCTTCCCAAAATGGCTGCTTGCACCGATCGCGGGTGCCACTGGTGAGGGGTCTGGGTTTGGAACCCAGATTTTTAAGCGTCGGCTCATCAAAACCAGAAGATTTACGTTTTTTTTTTTCTTTCAGTAAATCGTCAAAGGATATTGATCGCAGAATGATTGGGAAAAGCTCGATTTTGTGAAATTATATTTGCACAAGATGTACAAAAGCATAAAAATAGGGTCTGAATGTATTGTACACGTATGTCGTTATATATGGGCCTCCACTTCTACCTATAACTATGAGGGTGTGTAACTAGATCAATAGTCCTGGTGACGTCGTTATTGCGCTGTAGATAACCCGGGTTTTACTGTTAAGAAACTGGTGATTTGTAAAGCAAATATGAGTCAAGTCTTCCAGTATTTGTTACCTTGATATTATTACTAAAAATATAAAGTTACAGGCAAGACAAGAACTGGGTGTGAAGAGGAAGCAGTCGCACCTGTGCCCTGAAGGATGATGGGAGCCCAGCGTAGGCTATGGCTAGATCCAGGCTCAGCGTATACTCCGGGAGGTCTTGCAGGGTCTCCGATCTAACGAGGGAGGCACAGGTGTTGTATACGGCGTATACGGTGCAAAGCAAAGGATGAAAAAAATGCAGTAAACTACATCTTTCCATCCTGCCGCCTCCTGCAGAGCGAGGTATACACCCAACAAAAACATTGAAGACTATGGGGGACGGATGCAGCAGTACTGTACATCCCCCCCGACCTCCCCTGAGCATACACTCAGAGAGGTTTCCCCATTAGAAAGGCTTGAGAAAGGATTCTGAATAGGATCTGAAGGGTAGCACTTGGGTGAATAAAGTACCCACATTTCTTTTTACATTCGTCGGCTGCTTGTTTTTTGGCAATTGTATTTATATAATGTACAGGCAGCCCACGGGGTTACGTACAATATAGGTTCCCCAGGTTTGTTTGCTAAGTTGAGTATGTAAGTTGAAACTGTATTTTTTATAATTGTAGTTACAAGCAAAAAAAATTTTGCCCCATTGACAACTGTAGTTTCAAAATTTTTTACTGTAATAGGACCAAGGATTATCAAAAAAAAGCTTCATTACAGACACTTTACAGCTGATGATTGCAGCCTGGGACTATAGTAACATCCAGAGAGCTTCACCAGAGGTCACAGAGGGGTCCGTCTGTAACTAAGGGTCATCTGTAAGTTGTCACGGGTGCTCCCGTGATCCTTGTCTCGGACCGCGGGTGCATCCGTGCTCCTCCGTGTGCCCCCGCTGCTGCCCGGTCTCCTCACTCACCTCTCCCGGCTCCTGCTCTTCCCCGGACTGCCGTGCGCGCATGTCCCCGCCTCCTAGGCTCCTGCCTCACAGCCTAAGAGAAAGCTTCCTGGTGATTATTCCTGTGTTCCTGTGTATTCCTGCATTTCTGTGTATTCCTGCGTTCCTGTGTATTCCTGCGTTCCTGTGTATTCCTGCGTTCCTGGGTGTCTCCGCTCCTGAGTCCTGTGTAGCCGTGTTACCCGAGTTCCTCCTTGTTGCTGTGTTCCTGTTCCCACCTGCCTGGACTACCCATTGCTGACCCCGGATATGGACTTGACCTTGCATCTCTGCCGCCTGCCCAGACCCTGAGCCTGGACCTGACTACGAGACTGTCTTCTGCTAAGGTACCTCGACCTCGGCTGCCACCGCGGGCTAGTTGCGCCTGGGAACGACCTAGTGGTATCCTGCCGCAGCAAGTCCAACCCGCTTTGCGGCGGGCTCTGGTGAAAACCAGGTGCCACTTGGATTCCGGTCCCAGGTGTCGGCTAGTTCCAACTCCCGCGGTGGTCCAGAGGATCCACTGATCCTGACATAAGTCAGGTGTCCTTAAGTAGGGGACTGCTTGTACATGTAATAAAAATCACATTAGAGAACACGTTGTAATACATATACAACTTAGAGTTTTCCAGGAACATGGTCAAGTCAAAAGTGGAGACATGGGGGCACATTTACTAAGGGTCCGTTGGACACATTTCCATCTTCCTGAATTTTTCAGTTTTGCACTGAATTGCGCAGGGGTTTTTGGTGCACATGATCGGATTGTGTCGCATCAGCGCCGGCTTCCACAAAATCGGGGGGGCGTGGCTGTCGGACAACCCGACTGATTCAGAAAAACAGCGGAATTTAAAAATGAAATTGTGTCGCAAGATCAGCACTCACATGCACCGAAAAGAAGGTGAACTCCGGCGGACCTCAACTGGGAAGCGACACATGCAGGAAATTGGACGCACGATATTAGTGAATCGCGGCAGCTCCAAATCCTCATCGGACATTCCGGATCGGCAGCGTCAACGGGACGGGTAAGTAAATGTGCCCCATTGTATCTCCCACCCCATCAAGGAATTCTAAAAATTTAGAAATGCAAAAAATGGAATAAAAAAAATAAACTTTTTAAGGAAAAATCTTATGTACAATGTAAGTCAACCATGTCACCTTCATTACACAGTTTTTATAATAATGCACCTCGCTCCGAGGTATCTGGCACCTTATATCTCATTAAGTTTAATGAAATGTAAATATGGTGTCCGCATCATCATATTGGACTCATCTCAGTTTTTAATATTCCGTGAAAATGTCAAGGGCTAAATATAGAAGTTTGAATGCACCAAGGGTATCGCTGCCAGGTGACACAAAAAAACGGTTGTTAAAGCATCAACGTGTCCTTGTATAACGACTGTCCAGATTATGGTGTGAGCTAAAGGTCAACTCTTTTGATGAAACCAAGTCAATCCATCCCAAAATATCTTTACAGACTATTGTAGACTTTATTTTTCAGTTGTGAATGAGTTGCAACATCCCCACCGGGGCCTAGCCTTTTCTTGGGGCCTGAAAGCAGCCCGGGCCCGGAATACTGGAATGGCTGGCGGTTGCAGCCTAGGCACGCTAGTGTATGGTATGGGGACCGGAGGGCCCCTGGCAGCTCTCCAGCAGGCGGTGTTGGCAAGAAATTGTATAGAGAGAGAGGCTGATGTACTGGTTCTCCCTGGGGCAGCCCTTAGAGTCTGTAGTATGTGTCCCTGGTAGTTGTGTGGGAGCCCTTGATGGTGATGCAGCTGTAGCAGGGACCAGACGGAGGCAATGTTGTGCCTAGAAGTAACTTACAGTTCTTTATTCAACCAACAGTAACAACACGCAAAACGATTTGGTACAAATGCAGTACTGGAGTGATCTTGGAGAGGAACCTCAGGAGTTGTCTCACCAGCCTCGATGCAGGGGCAGGCTGGGATGGAGCTGTGTCCAATCCTGGAAGCTGCAGCTTAGTCCTGTTTGTCCAATGTCACTCTGTGTGAAGTAGTTATTGAGATAAGACCTAGCAGGCCTGTAGTCAGAGCTTGTGCTCAGAGCTCCGCCTCAGTTGAGAGCTCGGCCAGAAGTGATCTGCTCTCTCTGAAGTCTCTGGAAACTCTGTTCTAACTCCTCCCCTGACTAAGGGTTAAGTTACTCCCTAGTCAGGTGGTCTCCTCCTCCAATCACACTCCAGTTACAAAAGGTGGAACATCATTGGATAATGACATTAACATGTTTTTAACCCTTGCCTATCCAGGCAGAATCTACCGCTGCTCAATTACCTCTATGTCTATTGTATAGAAAAAGGCCTTATTCGCAATTTCTCTGCCATGCGCATTGGCAGGGACGTTGCAGAGTCATATTTGGGGAAATTTGCTTTACAAATCCCAATCAAACATGTGTTATATTGATGAGTTTTGTTTATACTATACACAACTTTATTAAGGGGCTATATGGGGTTTCACGATGGACCCACTGGGTTGATGAAAAAAGAAACCACCGACCACGTGAGAAGACATTTAATACTCTATTCAGTCTCTACGAGACAAAAATAGCTGTGTGTGATGTTTGTGTTCTTTGTGGTGTTGTTGTCCACTGGGTTATACGTGTTCTGTATGGTCTTGGTGTTCTTTGAGATGTGGGTGTTCTTCATGGTCTTGGTGTTCTTTTAGATGTGGATGCTCTTAATGGTCTCTGTGTCCTTTGACATGTTGTCCTCTTAATGGTCTCTGTGTCCTTTGACATGTGGATGTCCTTCATGGTCTTGGTGTCCTTTGAGATGTGGATGTTCTTCATGGTCTTGGTGTCCTTTGAGATCTGGATGCTCTTCGTGGTCTTGGTGTTCTTTGAGATGTGGATGCTCTTCAAGGTCTTGGTGTCCTTTGAGATCTGGATGCTCTTCGTGGTCTTGGTGTTCTTTGAGATGTGGATGCTCTTCAAGGTCTTGGTGTCCTTTGAGATGTGGGTGCTCTTCATGGTCCTGGTGTCCTTTGAGATGTGGGGGCTCTTCATGGTCTTGGAGCCCTTTGTAGTGTTGAGGGCACTTTTAGTGGTGATTATCTTTCATGATGTTGGTGTCCAGTAAAAGGAAAATACCATTTGCAAGTTAGTTTGTAGCAATCAACACTTTTTTCTTTAAATTTATTTACCAAGAGGCCTTTCCCTTTTGTCATGTATTAGGCACAAGTGCAAGGGGCAATCAAGGATGGTGTGAGAAACACTTGTCCTGTTAAGCGCCATTGAGTTCACCATCTTTATTGTTCCTGGTAGTGATGCTTTTGTGTGTTTTCTGCTGACAATAAAATAAAAAGATTAAAAAATTAAATTAAAGTAAATTAAAATAAATTAAGATAATTTAAAAATTAAAAAAAAAATTAAAAATTAATTTACCCCCAAAATGTTGGTCATGTAATTTGTATGCAGCCACTTACCCTAACGCAAACTATTGTATTAATATTAAAGCTAATTTAGGGTAACATATCATGAGGAGACATTTTGTTAAATAGTAAGGCTAAAATTTTGCGGGAAAATTTGAAATGAAGAAGTTAGAGCTCTTTAAATAAAAGTGAGAAAAATTGACAATTCTATCTTAATTTGGACCACAATTATCCAGAATGTCAGACAGTTTTAGACCCTTTTTACAACAAGTATGAAAAAGGGGTGTACGTCAATCAAAAAGGGGTGTGGCTACAAGGGGAAAAGGATCGTGCCACTGTCACGGGTGACCCCTCGATCCGTGTCTCAGATCGCTGGTGCCCCCGTGCTCCACTGCTGCTGTCCCCGCTCCCCCAGGTCCATACTCACCTCACCTGGCTCCAGACTCCACGTCGATCCCATCCTGGTCCCACGCCTGCTTCCTCCGAGGCCGCACTCCTGCTGCATGCTGAGGCCACGCGCTCTCGATGCTAGGGCGCGCTCGCCCGACTCTTCGGGAATTTAAAGGGCCAACGTCCTCCTTATTGGCACTGGCATCCTGGCTCTGCTATTTACGCCTGGTGACTCCCATTATGCCCTGCCGGATATTCAGGTCATTCTGCTGTAGAGAAAGCCTCCTGAGCGTTTCCAGACACCTCCGAGTTTCCGTGTTCCTGTGGTGTTCCCGTGTTCCAATCCTGTGGCGGTCTGGTTATCCTGTGGTGGTCCAATTATCCTGTGGCGGTCCTGTAATCCTGTGGCGGTCCTGTAATCCTGTGGTGGTTCGGTTATCCTGTGGTGGTCCTTTATCCCAGTGGTCTTCCGAGGTCCTGCCTGCCGTCCTTCCGAGGTCCTGCCTGCCGTCCTTCCGAGGTCCAGCCAGCTGTCCTTCCGAGGTCCTGCCAGCCGTCCTTCCGAGGTCCTGCCTTCCTGTGGTTCTGCCTTCCTGTGTCCCTACCTTGGCTGCCACCGTGGGCCTAGTCGCTTCCGTGGTCCTGTAATACTGTGGTGGTCCGGTTATCCTGTGGTGGTCCTTTTATCCCAGTGGTCTTCCGAGGTCCTGCCAGCCGTCCTTCCTAAGTCCTGCCAGCCACCCTTCCAAGGTCTTGCCAGCCGTCCTTCAGAGGTCCTGCCAGCCGTCCTTCCGAGGTCCTGCCAGCCGTCCTTCCGAGGTCCTGCCTTCCTGTGGTCCTGCCCTCCTGTTGTCCTGCCTTCCCGTGGTCCTGCCTTCCCGTGTCCCTGCGGGCCTAGTCACTCTTGTGGAGCGACCTGGTGGCTCCCCACCGCAGTAAGACCATCCCGCTTTGCGGCGGGCTCTGGCGAAGACCAGGAGTCCATTTAGACTCCACTCCCGGGTTGCGGCCAGCATCTTTATCCCCCACGGTGATCCAGGGAGTCCACAGACTTTAGCCCCAGAGACTCTCCCCGCACCCCATTGAGTGACAGCCACATTGCCTCATCCTTTCAAGTCCTAAAGATGCCAAACTGTGGGTGGGTCCCCCTAAAAATTAAAGGCATCCTCTGCCCAATTTCTGGGATACACTATTTAACATACAGCAGTAAATCATTTCCATAATTATTTTTAATTAATTTTTTTCTTAGTTACATGTTGGCAGAAGCTGAGATTTTTAAGCCAAGTAATTTGTGTATGGAGTAATATTCAGCCTCATTTAGACTGGTTAGCGTGCAAATGCCTTCCCCCCAAATAAAACTTACATCGTGTGGGGTTAAGCTCGTAAGACAGGAGAAGCTCACGGATCATCACCATGAAACTGATCGTCCCTGTCCTCGCCTTCCTCCTTGCATTCATTGCTACAGGTAAGAGCCAGGTCAAATATATTTATTTTATTATTTCTTTATTTGAAAATATTAATATAATTTTATGAAAAAAATATTTTTTGAATAGTAAAAAACCTAAACAGTTAAATATATTTTAAATGTTGAAATCTGATGTCCTCTTGAATGGTCTCTCGGGTCCCATGGAACAGAAATCCCTGTTTATTGGAATTATCCATACGTAAGAACCCAAAAAGTGGCCAAATACCAAAAATTCTACCCATCACCCGGTTGCTTGTTAAACTGTTACTGTCAATCATCCCATGCACATTTAGCGCAGCTCAGCATGTGTACATATTGTCGAAGAACAATGAGGTGCAAGCCCCAAAATGATCTCACCTGAAAACTATTGAGTATTGAAATTCAACATGGCTGGTGCTCCTTTCTCTCAAAATCTCTGGTTGAAAAGGAGTCCAGAGGACCCAATATTCATAAT